>NC_091754.1:42271904-42459404 GCF_043380555.1 Nothobranchius furzeri
TGGTTCTGCACCACTGAGCTAAATGTAAGTAGCCGCCATAAAAGTTGCTTAAATGTTGTAAATGTTTTTAAGACGGACATGGTGAGTAATGTTGGCCACGTAGCAAGCTAATATGCTAAGTCATTGCATGAGTTAGCTGTGTTATTAACTTTGTGTGCGACTAAAGTCCGTTTATTAAATTAAATGAGCATCGCTATCTCATTATTAAAGGTTAGCATTATTTTAGATACTTTTTTATTAGACTTCTAGAGACTTATTCCCTCCATTTTTGTCCCCTCCATCGTAATTTTTTAAACGTGACGTTCTGAGAAAAAAAAAGCTGGAGCTCAGCGCCACCAAGTCAAACTTAAACGTCCACTTATTAAAAGTAAATGAGCAGTGGTCTCTTGTACAGTGATGAAAAAATCAGTCTGTGTTGTAAACTATTTCCCCATAGCACCCGTGCAATAGCTTTGCAAGCAGCCTGGTTTTTTAACCGTAGAAGAGGATTGTGACTGCAAGAGACGAAGCGGTGCTGTATCTCATGCTATGTTCCCTCCTTCCCTCCATTTTTGTCCCCTCCATAGTTTTTTTAAAAGGTGATGTTCTGAGGACAAAAAAAAAAACGGTAAGTTCAGTTAGCTCGCGGGAGTTTGCCAGTTTTTGTGAAAAGTTTTATTTAATACACGCATAGACATACAAATTTTGTTAATGTTTTTATCATCAAATTAAATAGTGCTCAGTTGCACATATCTTGAACCGCAGAACGCTGTTTCTATTAATTTCACAGTATTTTAGTGTTGTAATTTTGTCCTTACTGTACACTGTTACTCCAGATTCTTTTCTTTAAATGTTATGTTTTTAGCTTTGTGTGGATAAGTCAAATTACACTTGAATCTCCTCTCACACACACACACACACACACACACATACACACACATATATATATAATTTAGATGATTTAGCTTCATATATAGTGGAGGACTGCCTAAATTTTGCAGACTAACACAGATCTACCTTGTGATTCACAATGTTTGTTTTCTCTACTGATTATGCTTCCTGGTGTAGATGTGCGTTCCTATGAGCTGTCAGCCACACCGGGAAGCCTGTCTATGAATCTGCAGTCAGACTTCAATGATCCAACCCCACTCTCTGCACACAAGATTGATGGCATGCTGCTGTTGACCCCCAAGAGGTTCATACAAGTGAGACCACTGGTGAGTAATTCTCACAATCTGCATTTTTGATGGCGCATCCTAAATAACATGACTATATATGTATGTATGTATATAAGTTTACAGATTAGGGCTGTCGCGGTTGAGGAATTCCCCCTGCGGTGAGTCAGGGCAGCTCAATATTGCGGTATGCGATATTATTGCACCCCGTTTTTATTTATGTACTTAGCAAATTTGTTTGTTGATTACTAAACTCATGTCAATATTTCCTTTGAAACATTGTGCTTACATATTTAAAAAATGTTAGAAAAAATACATGGCCATTTTTAACACTTTATTGAATGCAGATCGAAGGGCAGTTACGGCATTTTCTGACTGAACTTAAAAACAACATTCAGGAGGTTTAACTTTGAAATGCAAATTTGGCTGCAACATATAACAGAAATAAAAAAGTGCCCGTTTTGTTTTGTAGTTTAAAATAAAGTATACAAAATGAGATGTCCTAGGCACTGTCATTTCACTTTCACACACAAGAATAACATAACTCGGTCATGTCCTTGTTATGCGCAAGGAAAACCAGCATGTTAACCTTATGCGGTTTGAGAGAGGATCTGAGAGGGGTGACAACATTTCCAGCGACACTAAAAACCCTCTCGGATGGTGCGCTTGTTGCGCAAATACACATGTACTTACGTGCGACTTTGGAGAGCAATAGAAATCTCCCATGTTTGTTGCGCCACCATGTCAGGGTTTTCATTAGGGTCAATGGGTTCCTCCTGCAGGTAGCGAGTGAGCTCCAGCTCGGCTCTCTCTTCGGGACGGTTACAGATGACGTGCTTGTCCGTGACTTCAGCAGGTCTCCAAGCGTTTTTTTCTTTGCCGCTGGTGGCAGCACTGCCTGCTCCAAGGTCTCTGGCTGGGCTGCAGCTGACGCACTGACACCGCTCCCTCCATCTTCCATGTGTACTATCTCCTCGATCAGCACGGACTTTACCTCTCAGCATGCGCTGTCGCGAGATTTAATCAAGTGCGGTAATGGCGGTGGCACGTCCTGCAGCGCGGTGGGTTTCTTAATATCGCGATATTTTCCTCTTGCGGTTACCGCGACAGCCCTAATACAGATTTGTCTTTTAAAACTGGTGAATATACAATTTACAGGTAATGCCTTTATGCTATGAGTATTAGAGCCACTGATGGAAAAAAAATGTAGAATTCTGAGAAAATAAGTCATAAATCTGAGTTTAATCTCAGAGTTCTGACTGGTACCTAAAACAAAAAAAAAGGGAAATTGGGGAAGATTATGAGGGGGAATCAGAATTCTGACTTAAATCTTAAAATTCAGGCTTTTTTTTTTTTGTTCGTTTGTTTTGATTTTTTTTAACAAAAAAAAATTCCTAAATAGTTTTTTGTTTGTTTGGTTTTAGGTTCATGAAAAAAGTCAGAATTCTGACTTTAATCCCAGAATTTTGAAATTATCTGACTTTTTTTTCTCAATTCTTTTCTTTTTCTTCAGTTACTCTAATACTCTTAGGCAATAAGGCAGTATTAGGGCCACTGAAGGAAACAATTGAATACTGAGATAAATGTCAGAGTTCTGACTTTATTTATTTTCAGAATTTTTCTTCTTCAGTGGCCCTAATACCCCTCCGTATTATGTAATGTTAAACAATTCAAATTAACTTTTGAATTCAGCAGTTTATCATTGGATTTAGATGCAGATATCACTGTCTTGGAAAATTGGTCAGAGCAGTTTGGCATTGAGTTTGATTAGTAAACTTGACAGTATTTACACTCTTAATAATCTTAGGAATTACATGATGTCCACACAAGGCGTACCACTGTTCTCCATGCCCTTCCTGTCTATCTACGTGAGGAAACCTCTGGGTTTTTGAGGACATGTGTGGTAAGTCCCAGTATTGTAAATTTGAACAAATCATTCTATTTATTTATGCATAAAGACACCACAAGGACAACGCACATGAACATTTTGGAAAATGTGCCATTGTTTCAACTACAAACCTTTGGCAAGATGTTTAAGCCTGCCACACACGAGAGCAATCAGCTGAGCAAACGGCCTCGAAGGACTGTTTGCTCAGCAGATTGCTCGCCATGTGCGCCTGATTTTCACGGAGTTTTCTGCCTCACGAGATGCTGAGGTGACTATCTGACCAGTTGGATATTTTGCGCCTCACAGGGGTAAAAACTCACCATGTGTGCACTACTGAGCTGCTGGCTGAGCTGAAATATTCTAGTGGCCAATCAAAGCACTTTCTCCGCTCACATGACCCCAAGATGTATTCAGATGCAGCCCCTTACCTTGTCTGCGTGTCTGAAAAATAAACAAAATGGTACCTTGTGGATCGATGGGCCCACTGTTTCCATTACCCTTTCGGAAGGATTCTGGGTCTTCCAGGTGCATCTCTTGGAGTAAATTGGCATAAACTCCTTGCCTGGTCCATCTTTCCAGCTACTGTACCCATATTTTCCTAACCTTGAAATGCCGTGGCGGCGACGTTTCATCAACAAAAAAGGATAGGCATTTCCTCCGTTTCCAGCTCTGTCTCTGTGTTGTTTCTTTTCTGACATGCAGACAGGGGGCTGCCATCTTGGGGTCATGTGAGCGGAGAACGTGCTTTGGTTGTCCACTAGAATATTTCAGCTCAACCAGCAGCTCGGTAATGCGCACACGGCGAGTTTTTACACCTGTGAGGCGAAAAATATCTTAACTGGTCAGATATTCACCTCAGCGTCTCGTGAGGCGGAAAACTCTGTGAAAATCAGGCGCACATGGCGAGGTATCTGCTGAGCAAGCGGTCATTCAAGGCCGTTTGCTCAGCAGATGGCCCTCATGTGTGGCAGGCTTTAAGGCACTGAGAAAAATCAACAATCACTGCAAAGAATTCAAGTAGCTTTCATTAGCATAACACTGGCACACACGGAAGCCATCTCACTTTATTCGTAAATGAGAGCAGAAAGCAACAGAATGAACTGTAGGGCTGGGCGATATGGCCTAAAATCAATATCACCATATATTGAAGATCTCACCTCGATAACGATAAGGAGACGATAACTACAGGAATGCGTAGCAACAATATTTGTCCACTAGATGGGGCTGTCTCATGTATTACATTGACTAAAATTTTACATGACTCAAGGTGCTACAGCTTCTTAAAGGGACATAAATGTGGCCAACTTACACATCTTTTCATTTTTTTATTATCAAATTTATCGACATGGGAAAAGTTATCTGGATGAGAGACAAGAACTTGGATAACGATAAATCTTTGACATGTTGCCCAGCCCTAAACAGGAGTCTATCAGACTGCATTTATTGTTATTTACATGACAATCTACTGAAATAAAAATGGCCACAGTCAGAGTTTCAGTTCAGATGTGATTAGTGTATGATCTCCCTTTCATTTTTGTAAGGATGATACCAATGAGCCGGACCTCAGGGATGCAGCAGTTGTCCTCCTGACAACCATCACAGATGATGCCGAGAGTCCGGTTACGTACGACCCAGTGAGAATCTGTTATCCTAGAGGGTGATGTGATTGTCAACATCTCCAGCCTTCCTGATGCCTTCCTGGTAATGTTCGACCTCATCTATGCCTTACATCTAGATTATCCGAAGGGACTGACCAACACATTTGAGTTCACGCAGAAAATCTTACTTGTTCTTGATGAGTCTAAACTATCACCCACGCTGCAGAGTCAAAAATGACCTGATGTTAGATGTGTAACTCAAAATCTGAAAGAGTGGTGGATTCAGATGGCTCACTCTGTTAGAGCATTGTCCACATCCACGATGTAATTTACTATTTGTCTGCTCTTTAATTGTTGATGTTAAAGTAACACACCACCATTTGGGCAAATATGTTCATTTTCCACTTCTTGAGTTAACCCTCCCACTGTCCTAATGGGTAGGACCCCGCGAGGAAAGTTGACCATTGAGCAGGGTTGATGGTTCATCCCTTGGGTCCACGTGGCAGGGGTGAGGAGTGAGCACCACCTCACCCCTGCCACGTGGACCTCAAGGGATGAACCATCAACCCTGCTCAATGGTCAACTTTCCTCGCGGGGTCACCCATAATGACAGTGGGAGGAACAGTTGAGTTTTACCTTTTCTCTGTTCGTCCAGCCGTTCTGAGTCTGGCAACTCTCATTTGTGGCTTTAGTTTAGCGTGAATAATTGAATCGGATTAGCCCATAGGCTAATCCGATTCGATATTCAACTGGTTTTATGCCAAATGGCATAAAGTACTCACTGTCTTACTTGATAGTGGTTAGTGTAATTCATATTTTGTTAATGTTGAATTGATGTGCATCCTGATGTTGCTTTAAACCACCTACTCAAAGAAAGACTACACACTGCTGTTGTCCAGTTTTCAAAAGTGTGCGTTTGTAATTGTTTCTTTCAAATTTTGTTTTATTTTCTGTTTGAGTTGGCTTAATCGGTAACTTTAATTTGATCATAATTTGAAAATATATTTAATATAAACTCCAAATATTTAAGTTTATTTATGGTCTGATATACTCAAATATCTGAGTTTATAAACTCAGAAAATATGAGGCAACTGATTGCCTTACATTTTTTGAGTTCTGCCTACTTATTCGGGTTTACAGTGTACGAACTGTAAAGATTTTGTGGTGTTCACCTAACAGTTCAAGTGTTCATTTTTTTTGCTTTGTGTGTTCACAGGGCATGCTCAGTTGAAGTTTCCATCTCTGCGCGTTCAAGATGTAAGAAAAATAACACGAAAGAAATGCAACAATGAAAACTTCAAAAAGGCATCAACAACCAAGCAAGTGGATCCATAAAATGGACTGATTTTTTTAATGGCATTTTTAAAAAGTCTTTCAAAATGGACAGAATTAACGCGTCATTTTCAGAACAGTTTGCGTTCTCATCTTTGATTAATCCTGGTAAACAGGTCTGTTTTTGTTCTGTTCTAATTCTCTCTGTTTAATAAATTTAAACAACATGACTTAGCTATTTTATTTAATTTTTTTTTTCTCTGCATAAAGACGAAGTATCAGTAAATAGTGGAAATTAAATGTATTGGTAGTAAGCAAATAGCAGATGTTAAAGGAGACATAACATGCTTTTAAGTTATTCCTTTTTACATCTAAATCCTTCAGTTGGGGGTCTAAATACAGTGGAACTGCAGTTCTTTGGTCTGATTTCCTCATTATTGTTGCTCTACAGACCCTCATCTACCCCTGTTCTGAGGAGAGTCTTGAGAACGAGCCGTTTTGGGGTACTGTCTCTTTAAACTGGAGGGGGAGCTGTAAACTCCGCCCCCCTCCATAGTGCAGTCCTGTACTCTCCTCCCCCAGTCGGACTTTGTAGTTTTATAGAGAAATCATTATTTAGCATAGCATATTAGCATTTTTAAAACACGTGGGGAGAGTAGTTCATCAAGCTGTTTCATGGCTGCTAACTCTCTCATGCATTTGTCTGTAGTCACTCACACACACCCGTCACGGCCGACGGAGGGACAAGCGAGCAGGCACACGCGCGCACACACACACACACACACACACACACACACACACAAGGAATGCTGCTTGCTTATTTCTGTAAAAAATGTTTAAAAAAATGATACAGCTCATTAAAACACCATTCAAAGAATATATTTTATTAAGATCTCTATCTATATACATACATATAATTATAAATAATTTTATAAGTCTCGTCTCGTCTCGTCTCGTCTTCCTCCGCTTATCCGGGTCGCGGGGGCAGCATCCCAACTAGGGAGCTCCAGGCCGTCCTCTCCCCGGCCTTGTCCACCAGCTCCTCCGGCAGGACCCCAAGGCGTTCCCGGACCAGATTGGAGATGTAACCTCTCCAACGTGTCCTGGGTCGACCCGGGGGCCTTCTGCCGGCAGGACATGCCCGAAACACCTCCCCGGGGAGGCGTCCAGGAGGCATCCTGACCAGATGCCCAAACCACCTCAACTGGCTCCTTTCGATCCGGAGGAGCAGCGGTTCTACTCCGAGTCCCTCCCGAATGTCCGAGCTCCTCACCCTATCTCTAAGGCTGAGCCCGGCCACCCTACGGAGGAAACTCATTTCGGCCGCTTGTATCCGCGATCTCGTTCTTTCGGTCATTACCCAAAGCTCATGACCATAGGTGAGGACTGGGACGTAGATCGACCGGTAAATCGAGAGCCTGGCTTTCTGGCTCAGCTCCCTCTTCCCCACGACAGATCGGCTTAGCGTCCGCATCACTGCAGACGCCGAACCAATCCGCCTGTCGATCTCCCGATCCCTCCTACCCTCACTCGTGAACAAGACCCCGAGATACTTAAACTCCTCCACTTGAGGTAGGACCTCTCCCCCGACCCGGAGGTGGCAAGCCACCCTTTTCCGGTCGAGAACCATGGTCTCAGATTTGGAGGTGCTGATCCTCATCCCAGCCGCTTCACATTCGGCCGCGAACCTACCCAGCAAGAGCTGAAGGTCAGAGCTGGATGAAGCTAGGAGGACCACATCATCCGCAAAAAGCAGAGACGAGATTCTCCTGCCACCAAACTCGACACACTCCACACCACGGCTGCGTCTAGAAATTATGTCCATAAAAGTGATGAACAGAACCGGTGACAAAGGGCAGCCCTGGCGGAGTCCAACCCTCACTGGGAACAGGTCCGACTTACTACCGGCTATGCGGACCAAACTCACGCTCCTCTGGTAAAGGGACTGAATGGCCCTTAACAGAAAGCCACCCACCCCATACTCCTGGAGCGTCCCCCACAGGGTGCCCCTGGGGACACGGTCATAAGCCTTCTCCAAATCCACAAAACACATGTGGATTGGTTGGGCAAACTCCCATGCCCCCTCCATCACCCTTGCAAGGGTATAGAGCTGGTCCACAGTTCCACGGCCAGGACGAAAACCACATTGCTCCTCCTCTATCTGAGATTCAACTATCGATCGGACCCTCCTCTCCAGTACCTTGGCGTAGACCTTTCCAGGGAGGCTGAGGAGTGTGATCCCCCTATAGTTGGAACACACCCTCAGGTCACCCTTCTTAAAGATGGGGACCACCACCCCGGTCTGCCACTCCCTAGGAACTGCCCCCGATGACCACGCAATGTTGTAGAGACGTGTCAACCATGACAGCCCTACAACATCCATAGCCTTGAGATACCCAGGACGAACCTCATCCGCCCCCGGGGCTCCGCCGCTGTGTAGTTGTTTGACTACCTCAGCAACTTCTGCCCCCGAGATCGGACAGTCCATCCCCAGGCCTCCCAGCTCTGGTTCCTCCTCGGAATGCGCATTGGTGGGATTGAGGAGCTCCTCAAAGTATTCCTTCCACCGTCCGACTATAGCCTCAGTTGACGTCAGCAGCTCCCCATCCCCACTGTAAACAGTGTGAGCGAGTTGCTGCCTTCCTCTCCTGAGGCGCCGGACAGTTTGCCAGAACCTCTTTGGAGCCGATCGATAGTCTTTCTCCATGGCCTCACCAAACTCCTCCCACGCCCGAGATTTTGCCTCGGCAACTGCCACTGCTGCACCCCGCTTGGCTATCCGGTACCTGTCTGCTGCCTCCGGAGACCCACAGACCAGCCACGCCCTGTAGGCCTCCTTCTTCAGCCTGACGGCTCCCCGAACCTCTGGTGTCCACCAGCGGGTACGGGGGTTGCCACCACGACTGGCACCGGCCACCTTACGGCCACAGCTAGCAACAGCCGCCTCGACAATCGCAGAGTGGAACAAGGCCCACTCGGACTCAATGTCCCCCACTGCTCTCGGGACGTGGTCAAAGCTCTGCCGGAGGTGGGAGTTGAAGACCGTCTTGACAGGTTCTTCTGCCAGGCGTTCCCAGCAGACCCTCACTATGCGTTTGGGTCTGCCAGGTCTACGCGGCATGTTCCCTTGCCATCTGATCCAACTCACCACCAGGTGGTGATCAGTTGACAGCTCCGCCCCTCTCTTCACTCGGGTGTCCAAAACATACGGCCGCAGGTCAGATGATACGACTACAAAATCTATCATCGACCTGTGACCTAGGCTGCCCTGGTACCAAGTGTACCGGTGGGCATCCTTATGTTCGAACATGGTGTTCGTTATGGCCAAACTGCGGCTTGCACAGAAGTCCAATAACAAAACACCGCTCGAGTTCAGATTAGGTGGGCCGTTCCTCCCAATCACACCCCTCCAGGTCAAGCTGTCATTGCCCACGTGAGCATTGAAGTCCCCCAGCAGGACAATGGAGTCCCCTGATGGAGCACTATCTAGCACTCGTCCCAGGGACTCCAAAAAGGGTGGGTACTCTGAACTGATATTTGGCCCATAAGCACAAACAACAGTCAGGACCCGTTCCCCGACCCGAAGGCGCAAGGAAGCTACCCTCTTGTCCCCCGGGGTAAACCCCAACACACAGGCAGAGAGTCTCGGAGCTAACAAAAAGCCAACCCCAGCCCTCCGCCTCTCACCCGGAGCAACTCCAGCAAAGTAGAGTGTCCAACCCCTCTCCAGGTCTCGGGTTCCAGAGCCAATGCAATGTGTCGAGGTGAGTCCGACTATATCTAGCCGGTACCGCTCAACCTCTGCCACAAGCTCCGGCTCCTTCCCCGCCAGCGAGGTGACGTTCCATGTCCCAAAAACTAGTTTTCTTGTCCGGGGATTGGACCGCCAAGGCTCCCGCCTTGGTCTGCCACCCGATTCGCATTGCACCGGACCCTTCATGTTCCTCCTGCGGGTGGTGGGTCCACAGTTGGACGAGCCCATGTATCCGGTTCGGGCTGGGCCCGGCCGGGCCCCATGGGCGAAAGCCCGGCCACCAGGCGCTCGCTCACGGGCCCCAACCCCAGGCCTGGCTCCAGGGTGGGACCCCGGTAACCCTCCGGGCCGGGTACTCCGACTCTTCATTTTAACCGCCATGAAAGATCCTTCGAACCGTTCTTTGTCTCACCCTTCACCTAAGACCAATTTGTCATGGCAGACCCTACCAGGGGCACTAAGTGCCCCAGACAACATAGCTCCTAGGATCATTAGGGCACTCAAACTCCTCCACCACGATAAGGTGACGGTTCAAGGAGGAAATAACAGAAAGGACAACAGTGTGCTTTGCGCACACCGCTGTAGTTTTCTAAAAACATTGCGGTTTTAATTTCTACATGGCTACCTGGTTGTCAGCGTGAAGACAAACATGCTGAAATTCAAGTACGTGAGTCAGGGAAACCTGAAAACACTCGGTTCCGCTGCCGACCCCATCACCAGCCGCAGTTTGAGACTTAACCAGGTGTTTCAGGGAAGAGTGAGCTTATGTGGGCAGCAGGGAGGACGGGAGGACCTTCTGGAGGCCCTTCTGCTTCTCTATCAGGAGTGCAGCTCCCCAGAGCTCATGAAAATACATCATGTTGCAAAGTTTGTCAATAAATTTTCTGAAACGGTCTCAGAGCTGCGTGCTCTGCAGCCAGGAAATCAGGACTTTGAGGTCCGTGCTGTGGTGGGCCGTGGTCGCTTTGCTGAGGTTCGAGTGGTCAAAGAGAAAGCTACCGGAGAGGTGTTTGCACTTAAAGTGATGAACAAGACGGTGCTGCGCACCCAAGAAAGTGGGGTTTTTCATGAAGAGGAACGAAGGATCTTGTCTCTAAACAGTAGTGCCTGGATTCCACAGCTGGTGTATGCCTTTCAAGATACAGATCATGTCTACTTGGCTATGGAGTACCTTCCAGGTGGTGACCTGATGTCCCTGCTGAACCGATACGAGGATCAGTTTGACGAGTCAATGGCTCAGTTTTATTTGGCTGAGCTTGTAGAGGCCATTCATGCAGTCCACCAGCTGGGTTACGTCCACAGAGACATCAAACCAGAAAACATTCTCATCGATCGAACTGGTCACATCAAGCTAGCTGATTTTGGATCAGCTGCTAAGTTGACTGCAAACAAAACAGTGACTGCTGCCGCAATACCTGTTGACACCCATGACTTCCTCTCATCTGAGGTTCTGACAGCTATGAATGGGGGTTCTCACGGCTCCTATGGGGTTGAGTGTGACTGGTGGTCTCTAGGGGTTATCGCTTATGAAATGATCTATGCCAAGTCGCCTTTTGCTGATGCTACTTCTCCCAAGACCATTCGCAATATTCTTAACTTTCAGCGTTACTTAAAGTTTCCAGAAGAGCCATGTGCCAGTAGGCAGTTTGTTGACTTGGTGCAGAGCTTGCTGTGTGGAGCCAAAGAACGTTTGGGTTTTGAGGGACTCCGCTGTCACTCTTTCTTCTCTAATGTTGACTGGAACAACCTACGACAAGTTCTGCCGCCTTTCGTTCCTGCATTGCATGCTGAGGATGACACCTCTAATTTTGAGGAGCCGGAGCAGGCTGCCCCCTGGCCAGCCTCAGCAGCCCAGCCAGGAGCTCTGCCAGTGGGCTTTCAGGGCCAGGATCTGCCCTTTCTAGGCTGGTTCTTTAGCAGGGCATTAGCAGCATTGACCAAAACTGAGTCAGTGTCTCCAGGCCTAAACTCTCCTGCTAAGACCAACTCTATGGAAAAGAAGCTGCATCTTAAAGGCAAAGAATTACAAGAAACTCAAGACAAATGCCATAAGATGGAGCAGGAAATCTCCAGGTTCCAGCGTAAAATGACTGACCTGGAGTCGGTCCTCCACCAGAAGGATGTGGAGCTGAAAGCCTCAGAGACACAGAGAAGCATCCTGGAGCAAGACCTCGCCACCTACATTACTGAATGCAGCAGCCTGAAGAGAAGCTTGGAGGAGGCGCGTGTGGAAGTCTCCAGAGAGGACGATAAGGCCATGCAGCTTCTGCATGACATAAGAGAACAGAGCAACAAGCTACAAGAGATTAAGGAACAAGAGTACCATGCCCAACTGGAGGAAATGCAGGTGACCATCAGGCAGCTGGAGGAGGACCTGTCCGCTGCTCGGCGTCGCAGCGACCTCTACGAGTCTGAGCTCAGAGACTCCAGACAAACAAGCGAGGAGCTCAAACGGAAAGCTGTGGAATACCAGCAGAGAATTCAAAAGGCTAAAGAACAGGGAAAGGCTGACGTGGAGGAGCTTCTCTCCAAACTTGAGAAGACAAACTCTGAACAGCAGGTGAAAATTCAAGAACTTCAGGACAAACTGTCCAAGGCAGTAAAAGCGAGCACTGAAGCCACCGAGCTTCTGCAGAATGTCCGACAGGCCAAAGAGCGGCTGGAAAGAGATCTGGAGCGCCTGCGAGGGAAAACTGACTCCAGCGATACTTTAAAACGTCGCCTGAGGGAGACCGAGGAGGGCAGGAAAACTCTGGAAAACCAGGTGAAGAGGCTGGAAATGGTTGAGCGGCGAGAGAATAAGCTCAAAGATGACATTCAGACCAAATCCCAGCAGATCCAACAGATGGCTGAAAAGATCCTGGAGCTGGAGGAGAACCTGAGGGAGGCCCAGTCAACCGCTCAGAGGATGGAAACGCAGCTTGTTCAGAAGGAGAGGCTTTTTGAAGATAAGATCAAGGTCCTGGAAACGCAGATGAAGGCGGACCTGACAGAGAAGGAGAGCCTCGAGACGAAGAGGGCACAGCAGGAGGAGGAGTCAAGGGAGAACTGTAAACTCATCAGTGAACAGAAAGCAACCATCAATGCTATGGATTCCAAGATGAAGAACCTGGAACAGCGCATAGCTGAGCTGTCAGAGGCTAATAAGTTGGCCGCTAACAGCAGCATCTACACCCAGAAGAATATGAAAGCCCAGGAGGAGATGATCTCAGAACTCCGACAGCAAAAGTTTTATTTGGAATCTCAAGCAGGTAAGCTTGAGGCCCAGAATGCCAAACTAGAAGAACACCTGGAGAAGATGAGTCAGCAGGAGCAAACCAGGAGAAGCCGGCTGATGGAGCTGGAGAGCCGGTTACGGGAGATGGGCCTAGAACATGAAGAAGAGAAGCTGGAGATCAAAAGACAGGTGTCTGAGTTGACCTTGTCTTTGCAAGAGCGTGAGTCCCAGATCAGCAGTCTGCAGGCTGCCCGCCTTGCTCTGGAGAGTCAGCTACAGCAAGCTAAGACCGAGCTGGAAGAGACTACTGCTGAGGCTGAAGAGGAGATCACCGCACTGAGGAACCACAGAGATGAGATTCAGCGCAAATTTGATGCCTTAAGAGACAGTTGCTCAGTGATCACTGACCTGGAGGAGCAGCTTACCCAGCTGAGTCAGGAGAACGCCGAGTTGAACCGCCAAAACTTCTACTTGTCAAAACAACTCGATGAAGCTTCAGACGAACGGGAGGATAAGCTGCAGCTCAGCCAGGAGGTGGACCGCCTCAGGAGGGAGGTGGCTGACCGTGAGATGCACCTCAACAACCAGAAATTTTATAAGTAGTCTTATTTTATATTGGGTGTCTTAATGGCTGAAAATGGATAAAAAGCAGTTACATTTTAATTTAAAGAGTTGAGATTCTAGTCAAAAATAAAGAACATTCCTCCAAGTGTTCTTTAATGTGATCATTATAATTCTAATGCTTACAACTTTGTTTTTATTGTCTGCAATGCGTAGCCTATATCTTTATTAAATGTGTTTAGCTGTAAAGTGGTAATTCTCTCTAATGTGTACAGAGAGGTGGACATCAGTGCTGCAGTGAAATTCCCAAGATCAGTCTGCTTTGCTAACAAATATAGTTAAATCTTACCTGCATTCTAAATAAATACCGTTAAGTGAAAACATCAGTAGGCATTGAGTTATTGATACAATCCCTAACAGCCAGAATGGAAGAAGAGCATGCTGGGTCATCCTGGATCTGAGCCTGTTCTGTGTATTTACCTACAGGATGCAATAAATGTCTACAAGGCTGAGTTTGGACCATTACATCTAAAAGAAAGCATACAATCAGTGATTTTTTTATTGTTTACATTAATATACAAATTTTCTAAGTATTAACCTCACAGCAAATAAGTAGAACAATATAATAAACAGGCTTTAGTAATTAAACAGGCTTTGTGCACACAGGTGCTTTGTGTCTCGGTGCTGGTGGTGTCTAGGTCTCAGAGTTCCTGTCCTCCTGCCGTCTTCTGTTGTCCTCAGGATACGGATTGATGTTTCCTGATGATGAGGGAGGGGCAGTATGTGGGCTTCAAACTGGTCCTGGACAACAGTGGGAGACCTCCGTTGTCTGAATACTGAGACCAGAGAGTTGGTGAGATGCAGATCTTCTCTACCTCATCTAGAAACGGAGTTGGTTCAGGGAAAACTTTTCCAAAGACCAGTTCCATGATGTCATCGCCATATTCTGCAATGATAGACAATAACTTTAATGACATATTTTGTTTACAAGCAGCTTTAGGGAAGTTGTTTCTTTAGCTTTCATGTTTATAGTCACGTTTGTGTTTGTTCACAAGTTCACTTTGCTGCAGTGACTTCATATTTTCCTACAAATGTAATAAAATAGTGACACTAAAATTATACAAATGATTCCTTATGAAAGGAAGCTCATTAGAGAGCAGTGCAGACAGACTTACTACATGCTGCAGCTGTTTTTGTAGGCCAGCTGCTGCTGAATTTGGGGAAAGTTATTCTGCACACATCCAGATCAGATGGTCGATTACAGAAAATAATGTAATTCAATAATTTCTAAACAGACTAAACAAGTAAAACATCAAATAAATCACTCTGCTGTCATCAGACGGAGTGATTCAGGGGGTGAGGTGTTCTTAATGATGAGGGTGGCTGAGGTGTGTCATCACTCACTTTGGTCTGGTCCAGACCGTCTCTTTACTGGTGGGTCTCCTTCCTCAGTAGGTGACGTGAAACGCCAACATCTGAACGTTCTGTGTTCCTTAGAGGAGAAGAAAAGTAACATTAGCAAGCTGGCTAAATTATTTTTTACTAGCATCTCAAGGACTTGGAGAAGCAGATCTTCACTTACCTAAACATCAGACCAGTTTGTCCCAGCTGAGCTCATCAGGGCGTTAGTCTGACAGCCTGTCAGTGAAACACGGCTCCAGTCTTCTGGATGTGGACTCTAAAAAGCAAAGTAAAATTTTTACTTTGTTTTAATTATTTTACAGCCAATTTTATCAGCTTTCCGACGCTCACGCTCATACAGACGGTGAGCTTTGCTGCGTCTGACTGATGCAGAGTTAGTTTTTATATCTGCAGTGAGACAAAAAACTAACCTCACTTCACTTAGAGATCGTTCTTTAAAACTCTATTAAATCCACTGTGTTGACGCACTTTAATGACTTTGTCACGCTGCATTTTAGCTGATATGGGACTTTATTTACTGGATGCTAAGATTACATCACACTCATGTAGAATAACACACAGGCTCTCTGCTGTTACAATCAGTGGGAGGTTATCATCTGGTGTAAAAGAAGGCGTTGATCAGAAATCACGTTTTATTCCACGAAAATCAGCCAAATCCACATTAATCTGGGTGCTAACTTTACTAGCATACTGTGCTAGCGATAGCAAGCCGGATGCTAACGCTTTAGTGCTGCTAATGCCCGTAAATCTAAAGTAAAGTTTGTCGACATTTTAGAGTGATATGAAGCTTACCGCTCTGCTGCTGTGTCCCGGTGCTGCCAAATTCAGATGGAAATAACTCCTTTTAGATAGATGAAGCCCTCAGTACTTAGCCACTAGCCTGGAGACAGAACGAACGAACCACGCGCGCGCGCGCGCACGCACACACACAAACAAACAAACAAACGCAAACACACTACTTTTTCTTCTGTGTTTTTTTAGCAGTAGTGTCATCAGCTCCTGGGTTTAAATACTGCCACACCACCCTTCCTTAAAACGAGGAACAGTTTTGAGCTGTGTGTGGCTAAAATAACCAGACATTCTGCATTTTTCCAATAGGACTACAAAAAATCTTAGCGAGAAGAAAAAATGGCGGATTGGCTCTGTGTTTAGCCGAGGGCCATTACCATATTTGGTAGTTATCCTCACTAAATTAATTACTGATGTAATAGATAATGTAAAAACTGAACGGGTGGACAAATATGCCCAAAACTTAATTATTAAATATCTAAATAGCAACTCCAGTGAATAATATAAGCCTTTTTGCTCACTTAGACACTTAAAATGTGAAACACACCGTGTTAATGGATAAAAAAGTTGGTTTTTCATGTTATGTCTCCTTTAAATGTTACTTGCAGTATGTGTTTATAGAAAAAATAGAGATACTTAAATGTACTAAAAGAATATTACGTCAAGTTTACTGTAAAGTGTACTTTCAAAACTAAGTATACTCAATTATATAAGAAGTACACTACAAGTAAACATATATTATTACTTTAAGTATAATTTTAAGTATACATTCAAAGAGAAAAGTATACTCAATTATTTCAGAAGTACACTACAAGTAAACTTATAATGTTACTTAAAGTTTATTTTTAAGTATACTTCCATGGGCAAAAGTTTACTCAATTTTATTAGAAGTAAACTTATACTGTTACTTTTAAGTATACTTTCAATGAGAAAAGTATACTCAACTATATCAGGAGTACACTACAAGTAAACTTATATTGTTACTTTTAAGTATACTTCCAAGGAGAAAAGTATACTCGATTATATCAGAAGTACACTACAAGTAAACTTATAAGTATACTTCCAAGGAGGAAAGTATACTCAATTATATCAGAAGTACACTACAAGTAAACTTATAAGTATACTTTCAAGGAGAAAAGTATACTCAATTATATCTGAAGTACACTCCAAGTACACTTGTGAGGTTACTTTAAGTATACTTTCAAAGAGAAAAGTATACTCAATTATATCAGAAGTACACTACAAGTAAACTTATAAGTATACTTTCAAGGAGAAAAGTTTACTCAACTATATCAGGAGTACACTACAAGTAAACTTATATTGTTACTTTTAAGTACACTTCCAAGGAGAAAAGTATACTCAATTATATCAGAAGTACACTACAAGTAAACTTATAAGTATACTTTCAAGGAGAAAAGTATACTCAATTATATCTGAAGTACACTCCCAAGTACACTTTGTGAGGTTACTTTAAGTATACTTTCAAAGAGAAAAGTATACTCAATTATATCAGAAGTACACTACAAATAAACTTAAATTATTACTTTGAAGTATACTTGCAGTATACTTCAAGTATACTTTTAGTGGCCCAATTTAGTCCCAAGGAGTATACTTCTAAGTAAACTTTAAGTTCAAGTATGCAAATAAACTTCTGTACACTTAAGTATACTTGAAATTATATACTTAAAGTATACTTCTTTTTCGTAAGCTAATGCGGAGGTGGGAGTTAAATTAACGGAGGTAGCAACCTAGCTACAACCAGAGTTAACTGTGCACCACACCAGAGCTTCTGAGTCAGAGATTCGCCGGGCTGACCGCTGGGTAAAACCGTGTGGAACACAGAGGTCTCCGAGACCAGGTCTCGGAGACCTCCACAAGCCAGCAGCCGCACAGCACACAGAAGCCGCGATCAGACAGATACGCCGAGCTGCTGGGAGAACCAGCCGTCAGCCCGCGCGGCACACAGAAGCCGCGATCAGACAGATCTATAGGAGTGTCCAGTAGTTAGGGTGAGGGGTCAGAGACGTGGAAGATGGAGGAACTCCAAGCCCTAGAGATTCATGGGTCTGTCTGAAGCACAGGAACCCCAGGGAGACAGCCGCTGAAAAAGCCCCATGCCCCCTCCCTAGAGGTGCAGAGGATTACCCCGGGGGTCGCAACCAGCAACTGCCAGAGCCCTGCGAGATAACAACGGCAAGCCCCCTGGCCCGGCCACAGCCGCCCACCCCCAAGCAGGCTGAGCTCGGAACACACCGGCCCGGGACCCAAGGGTGACTAAGCCCAGAGATCCAGACCCCACCAGGTAGCCACCAGGAGAGACCTGATAGATCACAAAAAAACTTCCCGCCCCGGAAACAGGAGCTCAGGCAGACTGATGCACCACCCACCGGCAGAAAAAGTGGCAAGACCCCACCTTCAAGACCCCAAATTCAATTTGGAATTTTGAAAATAGACCAAGGTAACTCTATGAAAAAAACAACAACACTATCCTCTTGTGACCTTAGAAGATAACGCATCTGATTTATAATAAATGCCCCACACAGAAAAAGTTTTTTTTTTTTTTGGAAAATAACACATTTTTGGCGTTTTCTTTACGTAAATTACAGCGATGACTTGAGTAATCTAACTGGCATTTGAAGGGTTAAAATCCTCAAAATAATGGAAGGTTTTATATTTGAGCAGGGCTGAAGATGTTTAACAGATCTATGAAAAAAGCTAAACATTTATATTTATTAATTTTTTATCACCATTTTTACAAGCAGAAATTTTTGTCCTATAAGGTCACAAGGGTATAGTAAATTAAAGTGACCCCTGAGGGTTACTATGTCAATAATGCATTTTCTTTTTAAACTTCATTTAACAAAGTGCAAGTATATATCAAGAGAACAAACAAAGTATATGATACAGGTGAATATTCAGCCGGGGGGTGGGGGGGGGATTAATTATAAAAATATTTGTAAAAATCCACAAATATCAATTGTTTTGAGAGCCTTTTTGTTAGAGGAGTGAGAAATTAGATTTATACATCTAAATAATATATTGATGGAATATTGTATATATATATATATATATATATATATATATATATATATGTGTGTGTGTGTGTGTGTGTGTGTGTGTGTATAAAATATATACACACACATAATATTCCAATTTGGTGTATATATATTATACGGGCCAAAAGTCTGGACACACCTTCTCATTCAATGTGCTTTCTTTATTTACATAACCATACTATTCGTAGATTCTCACTGAAGGCATCAAAACTATGAATGAACACACAAGGAGTTAAGTATTCAACCAAAAAAGGTGAAATAACTTTAAACATGTTTTATATTCTATTTTCTTCAAAATAGCCACCCTTTGCTGATTATTGCTTTGTACACTCTTGGCATTCTCTCGATGAACTTCAAGAGGTAGTCACCTGAAATGGTTTTTTACCAGTCTTGAAGGAGTTCCCAGAGGTATATATATATATATATATATATATATATATATATATATATATATATATATATATATATATAGGATGTTATTTTCCAATCCAAATAAGGAAAATATGACACCTTTTTAGCAAATTAATATTTATGGGTATGGAATTTAGCCAAGACAAGTTTACTACAAAAATTCTTACACTTTTTGGGAGTAACAAAAAACAAAGGTCAAAGTCCTCTTGTAAAGGGAAATGCTTCTGGTTTATATCCTCACACTATGCCAGTTGTTTTTTATTTTCTTAGACTGCCGTTTATTTTAGCTTTTCTGCTCACTTCATCGTGTTAAACTGTACTTTTTATTTTCAAATGTGTGACCTGAGTTGTAAAAGTGACTCGAAATCACTTCCTCGTTTACGCACGTACGTGATGACGTCACCGCGTGGCGACTCGCAGCCGCATTGTTGTGGGAGAGACGAAGCCAAGGCCACTGCTGAGCTGTGCCACTTCAAACTCCTCTTAAACAGCCCAAACGATCAGCGCTTACATGTATAAGCTTTGAAACCGTCTCCGTCGCCCTGGATTCCTGTCGGTCACTTTCAGGTTTGACTCGGTTCAGCGCGAGCCGTGGCCACCGGTGGATGGAACGAACTGAATGTGGGTTTAACTACAGCTTTGCTCCACCACAGGCCGCGCCGCCATTGCAACAGTTTAAATAAGCTGAATTTGAGAAAACACCGAGGTAGGTCTTGCCCCACGCTCGCTTCTTTTATTTAGTTGTTTTCTTATACAGTCCAGGCAGGGAGAAACGAAAGGGCACGCGGTTCCACCTCAAGGAAAAACGAGCAGTTTAAAACGGGACTATCTCTTGTTGTGTGTTGGTCGCCATATTTCCTCCATGGTGTTAGCATGTACGTTAGCCCGATATATGGACGGAGTGTCCTAATGTGTTCCACTGGCTTGCCTACAAGCCACCGGCTTTCCGGGGCTATCTCCGTGTTGTCTTCTCTTGTCGCTTGAAGCAGGTGTGTCTTTCCACTGAGTTGACACGTTATAGATCACTTATTGATGGCTTATTTTTTGGTGTTTGGCAGCTGGATCAGACCACTGATAGGAACGATCAGATGAGGTTGCGGCTGCTAGCATCAGACGGTATTTGGTGATAAAATGGCATTCAGCTGCCCTAGGTCAAGCTACAGGCAGCCAGTCCAGCGGGTAGGCGCTGGCAGTGTGGAGATGTGCAGCTCGCCGTCCAGGTCTTTCATTCATCCACTCAGTGTTACGTTTCCGCCCCCCGTACTGTTTACTAAGCTTGTTGAGCTCCCAAATTAAAGGAACAGACAGCTGGTCGTTCACTGGAGCGCTGCAGTATTTTAAATAATTCAAGTATTGGACTACTGAATTAAAAACTTAGTTGGATTTTCCTCTGTAAGATGTTTTTTGCGTGTCTCTTTTTTTAAACATTGACCTTTAGAAAACGTGGGTAGAGACAGTGGTTGTTGTGACTTCTGATATTGATGTGCTGGTGAAAGCTAAAAGGTGTAAAGTAAAATGAGTCAAATATACTTTAAGTGCTGCATGAAACTGATCTTGCCATGTGATCTGTAAGCTCTTTGAATCACTAAGGAATGTTTTTTTTTATTTGTTAATTTTTTTTTTCAAATTTTCAAGTACACTTCAGGTGTTGTACTTGTACTTCACTGTTCTCAGGCTCCAGGCTTGTTTTATATGGATTGTATTAAAACAAAGAAAACAATCTGAAGTTGTTTTTAATTTACCGGTCCGGCCCACTTGGGACTAGATTTCCCTCAATGTGGCCCCTGTGCTAAAATATGAACAAAACTATGTGTTCACATTTTGTGTTTGTTTGTTATTTGACTGCTTTGCTGCAAGAGAACATTTTCTCTTTCTTACAGCTTTAACATGATATATATCGGGCAATTTAATAAAACCAAAACCAACTAAAACACATTGTAAATCAAGCCACATATGAGACATCAGGTCTGCCCTGTTGCATGCTTTTTGCTATTTTCTAATGTTGTGATTTCTCGCACATATGGCAATGAAACCCTTCTGCTTCGGATTCTGATGCTTGATTGTTTCAAGGTGCTAAGAACTTCCTGACAGGTCATTTGAAACTGTGTGGATTCTTTTGACAGATGTCATGAAATATTTATTTTCACACAAAATCAACATGAATTAGTTGAATATATTGTTATTAATTTTCAAATTTGTGTTAGAAAAACTTGGTTTCCTCTCCTTGTGGTTTGGGACTCACTGTCCTAATTTATGCAGAATATCCCAGTAGATTTCTATGCAAAAGGTGAAAATGTCTCCTAACTCCTTAACATCCTCAACACTGTGTTGATGCAAAATTGTACAAGAGAAGTTCTGCCGTCTGCGGCTCGTGGCTGCCGGCTGCAGAAACGTTTGTTTTGGGATATCATTCCACCTCTTTGTATATGGCGACTAATATAATCTTACTTTTCTCTTGCAAACATGTTTGCTTCCACACATTTGTCCTCCTCAGATTAGTTTCATATTCTGTTTAATAACTGTTGGCAGTTAGTTGGAGATGAGAAATCTTTGCAGTTAGGTCAACGTGTGATGAAAATGCAAACAAACTGTCATATTACTATTGAAAAAATGTTTCGAATTTAATTAGAAATGTGTAGGGCTGGGTAATATGGCCTAAAACCATTGTCATGGATGGTAGATAGAGGAATTCACTTCAATAACGGTAAATGGATGACGACTATGTGGATGGCCAAAAACTAAGGTTGTCCAGTAGATGGGGTTGTGGCAGCATAGTTGTTCCACAGCCTCTTTTATTGATAGTATTATCCCCCTAGATCATTGCGATTATTTTTAATTTCTACTGTAAAATTTTCAAACTAATAACTTGATTGAAAAACCAAGCACAACTGAACAAGTTAAATAACAAACATTTCCTGCAAACAGAAGTTTTAAGGTACAGTGTCTCATATTCTAAATCTGGATATTACAAAGAGCTGCTTCATGTGAATATTGTCACATTTGAGTTGTCAGGTAGTCAGATTCTCTATAGTCTGGTTAAACTGAAGGTGAAGGACCTTGACTTGCTGCTACAGTCATTCTGCACAGTTTGACTTTTGTCATTTGTTTTCATCATATTGTCCTTGCTGAATCCATAATGTTACCAAATGATTGATGAAGCATGTTTTTGCTCAACCAAATTTATTGCTGTCACCACTCCCGCTTGTATCACTCTAATCACCGCTCACGGCTGCTCGCCAATAACTGGCCTGGACAGCGAGCAACACCGAGCAGAGAGCTACCGCAAGCAGTGAGTAACGAGTTACTCGGAGCGACGATCTACAAGCAGCCCCATCCTTACATATTTGAATCATCCCCCATTTCCTGTTTAAACCAAACTGACTGACTGGTAAAATGACATTGGTTAGAGTCATCAATTTTGGTAACGTTCCTAAAGGTGTCTGTCCTCCACAGTCCCTGTGCAGTCTCTGGTGATCTGAGCTTCAGCTCTAACGAGAGAAGCTCCAGGAGCTCTGTATTGCTCCAGTTGAACTTCTCAGCTGGTTCTGTTTACAAAAGCAAAGCTTACTGCTCGTGTTTACTTTCATTTTCCATATAGTTTCCTGCCGGAGCTTGGCAGTAACTCCCCACGTGATCATGACACCTCCCTCTGTTGCGCCAAGGCGTAATATGCATTCACAGTCTGGCGTTGTGGTAATACACAGCACAAATGCTGCAAAATTCCCACAATGCCATGCTGCCACGGCCCATCCATAAGACGCACCGCTGCGGCAGTATCATGCAGATTTACCAACGTGGTGAGTTTTCTAAAAGGGGATTTAATTTGTTTACAATCTGGCTTAATTGTATTTGGAAAATTAGTCAAACTCCTCCCAAAGTTGTCTTACATCTTCTGATCCATGGAAACTACATTCAGAAGGGTTCCAGGCACCCTTAAGCAGCTCAGGTTGTTGTTGTTGTTGTTGTTGTTTTTTTTGTGATAGAAAGTTTTAAAAATATTTCTGAACAAATCCCAGAAACATAGTAGCAAGGCTCCTGCAACTGATGAGAAAATTGAAAACCTCCCCAAATGTTTTGGAAGCTTCCTTGTGCAGTCGTCCACAATTTTCTTCCTGCTTTCTTTTCCCAGACACTCATCCATGTTTGTCTTTAGTGTTGCCTCACAGCTCAGGTTAAGGACACACACCCTCAGAAACCTACTTGCTGTTCAGCATCTTCTGCCTCACCATTATTTTTATGAATCGTTGATACGAGTTTCTATTTTGTGAAATTTCCAGGTTTGTTGCAGCTTCGTCATGAAGAAAAAATGCAAAAACCGCCACCTCGCAGTGTTAAAGAGGGAGTCTTCTCCCATCAAGCCCTCTCCCAACAGGGAGACGCTCACATATGCTCAAGCCCAGCGGATCGTTGAGCTGGAGGTGGATGGCCGTGTGCACCGTCTCAGCATCTATGACAAGCTGGACGTGATCACCGACGACGACCCCACAGCTCAGGAGATCATGGAGTGCAATAGCAACAAGGAAAACAGCGAGAAGCCCCAGCAGGTTCTGGTTCGCTCCGTACGACTCAAAAACAACCAGCAGAAGAAGAATGCTACCCTCACCACTGCACATGATGGAGGCACTAGTGACCTTTTGGAGCCAAAGGTTAGAACGGTTGAATACAATCTGCCAGTGGTACCAAAAAGGCCTGCGGTGTATTACAAATACATAGAGAAGACTGAGGAGGAGCTGGATGAGGAGGTTGAATATGACATGGACGAGGAAGACTACGCCTGGCTTGAGTTTTCTAACGAGAGGAGGAAGACCGAGGGTTTCAGCCAGGTGTCGCACAACCTGTTTGAGTTCCTCATGGACCGTTTTGAAAAAGAGTCGTTCTTAGCCTCACAGGGTCAGAGTGACCTACAGTCTCTGGTGGATGAGGACGCCGTCTGCTGCATCTGTATGGATGGGGACGGTGCAGACAGCAATGTCATCCTCTTCTGTGACTCTTGTAACATTGCTGTGCACCAAGAGTGCTACGGTGTGCCGTACATCCCAGAGGGCCAGTGGTTGTGTCGCCACTGCCTGCAGTGTCCATCACGGCCCGCAGAGTGTCTCTTCTGCCCTAACCGAGGAGGCGCTCTGAAAAGGACGGATGATGAGCGCTGGGGCCACGTAGCGTGTGCTCTCTGGGTGCCTGAAGTCGGTTTCTCCGACACTGTTTTCATTGAGCCCATAGATGGCGTCCGCAACATTCCACCTGCCCGCTGGAAACTCACCTGCTACTTGTGCAAAGCAAAGGGAGCCGGAGCCTGCATCCAGTGCGACAAGATCAACTGTTACACTGCCTTCCATGTCAGCTGTGCTCAAAAGGCCGGCCTCTACATGAAGATGGAGCCCGTAAGAGAGCTGACAAAGGCTGGCCTGACCTTCTCTGTAAAGAAGATCGCCTTTTGCTGCAGCCACACGCCTGAAGGTTGTGACCGTCGGCCTCTCAACATCTACCAGGAGCCCCATCCGAAGAACGGAGCCTGTCACAAGCGGGTGGAAAAAAGGGGCAAAGCTCGGTCCAAAGGCTGGCAGAAGAAAAAGATGAGGAAAACGGAACCAGAGCCAGAACCAGAACCTGAGACTCCCGCTAACTCTGGGCCCAGCATCACAGCTGCAAGGTAGCCAAATAACAAAGACACAATTTAGATAGTTACTCAGGTTCCTTGTCCTGTCTGTTTTAGTGTTTTAAACTTTGATGCCTTTTGTCTTGTCAACAGTTTTTAGCTAGTTTGTTCGAAGGCAAACACGAAGCTTTTAACCTGCAGACAGAACTTACAGGTTTTTCATGAGCAGTGGTTTAAACTGTTTGTATTTCTTTCCATGCTGCTCAGTTTTGACACCATCCTGAATCAGGTGGCAGTTCAGAGGAAGCGTCAGTTTGTTGAGCAGGTTCTGAGCTACTGGGTCCTGAAAAGGCAGTCGAGAAACAACGTGCCCCTGATCCGCCGGCTACAGGCCAACCCTCAGCCTTCTAAATCTAAGCAGCATATGGTCAGTGCTGTGACGACACGCTGAAGTATTCCATCTGTAAGAGAAACGGTTCATTTTTAGAAGTGTTGGTTTCCTACAGGAGCAGAAGGAGACCAACCAAACACTGAGGGAGCAACTGAAAGTGTGGCACCGCCTCCGCCACGACCTGGAGCGGGCTCGACTGCTGTTGGAGCTCATCAGGAAACGAGAGAAGCTCAAGAGAGAGGAGGTAGAATCTTTCTGAGTCAGCCATTCATTCATCAGAAATCATGCATTACCTTCATGTTGTCATTCCAAACACACCCACATCACCCCGCTTCTCCTCCAGCTTCACTGGCTGCCAGTCAACTTCAGGGTTCATTTCAAGATCCTGGTTCTGGTCTATAGGGCCTTACATGGACAAGCACCATCTTACATTGGTGATCTTCTTAGTCCCTACACCCCCAGCAGGTTCCTGAGGTCCAGTGATCAAAGCCTACTGGTTGTGCAGCACCAGGCTAAAGACCAAAGGTGACAGATCATTTGCTGCTGTGGCCCCCAGACTCTGGAACTCTCTCCCCCTGAGCCTGAGATCAGTGGACTCAGTGGTCTCCTTTAAAAAGCAGCTGAAGACTCACTTGTTCAAGCTGGCTTTTGTATGACCTTCTTCACCACTCTCTCTTTATTCTGCTCTCCCCACCTATTCCACCTTCCTCAGGATCCACTGAGTTCCCTCTTTCCTATTCACTCTCTCTCTTTCTTTACCTATTTTTAGAGATTAGCAGACGAGTTGACGCAGTAGACATGATTATGCATTAGTAGTTTTAGTTCTTTTAGCTGCTAACCTTTACTAAGCCACTGACGGGTTGCCTTATTATGTGCTAAGAGATAACCCAAAAACTTACCAAATATATTGTTTTTATTTCTTTTCTCATCTTCACCCTGCTTGATGAAAGAACAACGTGAAAATGAAATGAATAAACACACATAGCCTATTTGGTCCAAATCACCAAGGTGACGGGGGAGAGAAGGAATTTTTTCTGTTCTTGGACAACATTTGTCATTCTTTTTGGATTGTTGGAACAACAAACAAACACTTGCATCTTAGAAGTCTATTAGTCTCCTCACATAGCTTATATGAGGGAAAGAAACATGAAAAATATCATGTTATGGTGCATTTATGATCTGTAATTAATTAGCAATTAAACACGCTTCACTGTTTATTAATGTAGAATCAGTGGATTTTTACCATTTTAGCTCAAATGAACTCTGAGCAGTCATTTCGACTACCGCGTTTAAAGGTCAATAAATACACACCGAGTTTATAATTTCAGATAATTTTTAATTAACTAAATAATGTTTTATTTTTAACCACATTTAACACTGTAATAAACAGTTCTAGAATCGTAACTGTCTATGCTATCAGTCATATTTCTTTTATGCCTCTGTGCCATTTCTCTCTCCCTTTATATTTTAGTTATAAAAGACAAAAGTAACAAAATTAACAGTTGATGCTGGAGGAAGAGTGTCTGGTGACCAACCCTCGTGCCCCTTTTCCTTGCAGAACAAGAACCTGGTTGTGATTGTTTATCATGTGTGGAGTTTCTTTATAGTGAACTTGGCTTTTGTCCTTCAGTTGAAGCTACAGCAGTCGGTGATGGAGGCCCAGCTGACCCCCTTCAACATCTTTCTGAGGGCGGTGCTTGGTCAGCTGCAGGCAAAGGACCAATACAACATCTTTGCTCAGCCTGTCAGCATCAAGGAGGTTTGTTTGAAGGACTCTTTTTGAAAACCAGCAAAGTTTCAGACATATTTACTAGTTACCAAAAGTTATTCAGTAGTCTGTGTAAATAGCTCTATTTTTATAGCTACAATTCATTACAAATGTCTCGTTAAAGCGCACTAAGAAAGCAGCAAGTCTGTTTGACATCAGGATGAATACACTGGCTTTTTTTTTACTTGACCAAACTCACAGCTGTCCAAAGTGTGTTCGTTTTCTGGGACTTTCTAAAGCAAATGTCAGTTATACAAACTTACAAAAAGGTTTCAGTTTAACAGAGCATTCATTCTTATTAATGTGTTTTAGAAATCACCATGTAGATCATCAAAGACGGGGTCCGTAGCAGGACATCATCAAGGAGAGGAGGCGGAGATTTAATTCCTCTTCCCTTTCTGGATGGAGCTACACCTCGCTCCACACATGCACACGCAAATAGCCTTGTAGTGCTAACAGACAAGTGATGTTTTTGATATCTTCCTGCTCAGACACACTTCATTCTATCTGTTGAATTATCTCCTCAGCCCTCACTGGGTTCTGCAGGAGCTGCTAAACACTCGTTTTCATCAAATCTGCTGTCTAACTCATTCACTGCCAGCCGTTTCCTGATCGGTAAAGCCCTTCGCTGTCAGCGTTTTTCACCGTTTTTACTGTTTTTTTTAAGAGTCACAGAACGTTGCGCGCTAGGATGATGTCGACTCCAAAACAAAGAGGAGACTCACCTCTTACATCAGGAAGAATCCACGCGTTTCGAGTGTTATCTGTTCTTTCATAATTTGTTGTTGAATTGTGATCGGCAGAAGCTTTTCTGGTTCACGCCTCACTTTTTTTTACAGCAGCGGCCCAAACGATCTCCTAACACATGGATTTTCTGCTTCCTGATCACATGACGTGTGACATACCCGGATGAAGATCGGCTTTAGAGCTGAGATGTTTGTTCTCACGGTGCGGGGGCTCGTCCGACGCCCACACAGTAAAAAAAAAAATGCAAATGACGACTTTAGTCGTCATTGGCAGTGAACGGTTGGATTTAAAATGACAACTTTAGTTGTCAATGGCAGTGAATGAGTTTAGCAGGGAAACATCTAAAACATGCAGTCGCATTGACCGCATGCCCCTGCTAATGCTACAACAGACTAAAACAATAGTTTGATGTTCCAACTCAGAAAAGATAAATCCTTTCTCCTCTTC
Source organism: Nothobranchius furzeri (assembly GCF_043380555.1). NCBI lineage: Eukaryota > Metazoa > Chordata > Actinopteri > Cyprinodontiformes > Nothobranchiidae > Nothobranchius > Nothobranchius furzeri. The sequence continues at coordinate 42,299,976 of NC_091754.1, forward strand.
CACAGTTAGCTTGAAGTTTACAGACTGACAATAACTCAATGCAGGTTGAGTTAGCATTCCAGCTAGTGCCATATTAATCTACAGTTAACACAGCACACAACAATTATCTGCACTAATATATGTTATTATTTTTATTTTTTATAGTTCTTTAAAATATCATGAATGATTTAGTTTTTACCTGTCCAAAAGAAACTTGCCTGCTCTTCAGTTTTTAGCCCTTGTAGATCAGGAGGCTCCCTCCCTCTTTTAAAAGGAACCCAGGTTACAAAACTTTGTTGTTCTTAAAAGATAAAAGTTTGTATCAGTTATGTTAAAATGGTGTAAAAACCTTCTTAATGTCTTCATACATCTAAAAGCAGCACAATGCGGCATTTTATTAAATTATTAATACGGTGAGTGTGTAAACAAACACTAGCGTCAATAGCTATACTTGCAAGTGCAACCAATATACAGTCAGGTCCATAAATATTGAGACATCGACACAATGCTAGCATTATTGGCTCTATACACCACCACAATGGATATAAAATGAAACGAACAAGATGTGCTTTAACTGCAGACCGTCAGCTTTTATTTGAGGGTATTTACATCCAAGTCAGGTGAACGGTGTAGGAATTACAACAGTTTGCATATGTGCCTCCCACTTGTTGAGGGACCAAAAGTAATGGGACAATTGGCTTCCCAGCTGTTCCATGGCCAGGTGTGTGTTATTCCCTTATTATCCCAATTACAATGAGCAGAAAAAGGTCCAGAGTTCATTTCAAGTGTGCTATTTGCATTTGGTATCTGCTATTGTCAACCGTTGAGATGAGATCCAAAGAGCTGTCACTATCAGTGAAGCAAGCCATCATTAGGCTGAAAAAACAAAAGAAACCCATCAGAGAGACCGCAAAAACTTTAGGCGTGGCCATAACAACAGTTTGGAACATTCTCAAAAAGTAGGAACGCACCGGTGAGCTCAGCATCACCAAAAGACCCGGAAGACCACGGAAAACAACTGTGGTTGATAACCGAAGAATCCTTTCTGGTAGGGCTGCACGATATTAGAATATTGCGATGGCGATATTACTTGCGATAAATAAAAACTTCACTCGGGAACAAAAACAAGGAAATAAAAAAAATCATAACAATGAGAAAAGCAAATGATGTGAGGAAAGGGAAAAAGAAAAGAAAAGGCATTCAGTGGATCCCGGGAAAAGCAGAGTCAGCAAAAAGAGCAGAACAAAGCTAACTCAGGTGTTTGCTAGCCATCAAAATTTAGTGCCGTCTGCCTCAGGGGTGGGCATCTAACCTATGAGAACCCACCCGATTGGCCAAACGGGTGAAGAGCTCTATTTGATTTGTTAAAAACATCATGTTCCCGTTTGATTGACAGAATGTGTTATGTGTAGCAAACATTTGAGCTAACCATTCATTGCGATATTTATCTGTTCTTTGTGATATGCATATTGTGCATGCTGATATCGCGATGATATATTTGCAATATATTGTGTAGCCCTACTTTCTGGTGAAGAAAACGCCCTTCACAACAGTTGGCTAGATCAAGAACACTCTCCAGGAGGTAGGTGTATCTGTGTCAAAGTCAACAATCAAGAGAAGACTCCACCAGAGGGTTCACCACAAGATGTAAACCATTGGTGAGCCCCAAAAACAGGAAGGCCAGATTAGAGTTTGCCAAACAACATCTAAAAAAGCCTTCACAGTTCTGGAACAACATCCTATGGACAGATGAGACCAAGATCAACTTGTACCAGAGTGATGGGAAGAGAAGAGTATGGAGACGGAAAGGAACTGCTCATGATCCCAAGCATACCACCTCATCAGTGAAGCATGGTGTTGGAAGTGTCATGGTGTGGGCATGTATGGCTGCCAGTGGAACTGGTTCTCTTGTATTTATTGACGATGTGACTGCTGACAAAAGCAGCACGATGAATTCTGAAGTGTTTCGGGCAATATTATCTGCTCATATTCAGCCAAATGCCTCAGAACTCACTGGACGGTGCTTCACAGTGCAGATGGACAATGACCCAAAGCATACTGCAAAAGCAACCAAAGAGTTTTTGAAGGGAAAGAAGTGGACTGTTTTGCAATGGCCAAGTCAATCACCTGACCTGAATCTGATTGAGCATGCATTTCACTTGCTGAAGACTAAACTGAAGGGAAAATGCTCCAGGAACAAGCAGGAACTGAAGACTGTTGCAATAGAGGCCTGGCAGAGCATCACCAGGGATGAAACCCAACGTCTGGTGATGTCTACGTGTTCCAGACTTCAGGCTGTAATTGACTGTAAAGGATTTGCAACCAAGTATTGAAACGTGTAAGTTTGATTTATGGTTCTTATTCTGTCCCGTTACTTTTGGTCCCTTAACAAGTGGGAGGCACAAATGCAAACTGTTGTAATTCCTACACCGTTCACCTGATTTGGATGTAAATACCCTCAAATAAAGCTGACAATCTGCAGTTAAAGCACATCTTGTTCATTTCATTTGATATCCATTGTAGTGGTGTATAGAGCCAAAAATGCTAGCATTGTGTCGATGCTAAACTCTTGCAGTGAGTTTTGCGGAAGGACTTTTTTACTGTTAAAATTTTCTTTGTGAAGTATTGCTGGGTTTCTCTCACGTGTCTAACGTGACGTCGGCAGCCTCGCAAAACTCAAACGGGGGACAGGAAGTGTTTTGCTCCACAACAAAACACAGAGATGCAACACAGAGTGATGGATGAAAGCGATTTTACTAAGGCTTTAAATGAGCTGGCACAGACGCAATATCATGAAAAAATGCATCTTATTTTAGGTTATGGCCCATATAGTTTTAAATGTCACACTTTTCATACACTGTGGAGGATTTATCCAGCGCTGAAGCGATCGGCAAGAAGCTACCGTGTGCTGCCTTCCTCATATTACACTGCAAACCAAATGAAAGCCTTTCACAAGCCTGGAAGCCTACAGCTTGGTTTATGCTTGACGCATTTACTTTCCGCTTGGTGATGCGGCTCGCAGATGGAACGCACTTCACAACTTGCATTATTTATGGTTCATGCGGCTTGTCTCTGCGGTGAGCCAATATTCTCCCAAACTGTAGGGGGCAGCATGGAGCTCTACGGCATGTATCCAACACTAAACCGTAGTAGAAGTAAAAATTACTGTTGTTTACAACATGGCATTCCAGCATTTTTAACAGCGTCCTCGTCTTTTCCGACAGTGCGAGCTATTTCTCTCCAAGAATTATTAACAACATGTTAACGGCAAAAATAAAAACTTTTTACAGTGTTCCATGTCCATTTACACTTAATCAGTGACATATAGAGTAATAATTACACAACTAATCCAACACGATTTTACATTAAAATCTCCTCTCATTTGTAAAATGAAAACACTTCGGTCTTGCATCGGATTGAGGAGAATATGTTTTTTGCGGGGATGCTTTGCCTAAACGCGGACCTCGTTCTTGCTTACACCGCTCAAAGGTTTGATAATAAACTCACACTCAGTAGTTTCTGCTCAAATACATTCCTTTCCTTCTGTGATTGAGGAAAATGATGTATGTAATGAAGCCATCAACCTTTCTCCCAAATGTTCTGTGGCTTTAGCTTGATTTTGTTGTCCCCGGTAGGTCCCAGACTACCTGGACCACATCAAGAACCCCATGGACTTTTCCACTATGAGGAAGCGAATTGATGATCACTGCTACAGGAGTGTAGATGAGTTTGAAGCAGACTTTAACCTCATCATTTCTAACTGCATGACGTACAATGCCAAGGAAACGTTCTTCTACAAGGCTGCTCAGCGGATGCAGGACCATGGAGGAGTCATCCTCCGGAGAGCCTTTAAGGATGCAGAGAGGATTGGCTTTGACTTCCCCAGCGGCTTGCACTTGTCAGGTGCTCCAAAGTTGGAGCCACCACCCCCCTTCTCCTGGGAGGACGGTGAGTGGGTGAATGTTTCGGAGGTGATATACTGAATAAATCATTACATTTTGATACAAAAACTGTTTTTAGGCTAATTAAAAGCCCTAAAACTAGGGTTGGGCATCGTTTGATTTTGAACGATTCCAATTCCTTGTTTTGATTCCAGTTCCTATCGATTCCCGATTCCGATTCTTTCAAGACGTGACATGTTTTACACGAGCCAGCTAACCACAGGTCCTATTTGATGAAATAATCTTAACTTCAACATGAATTTTAATTCTATGAACAACAACATCACCTTCATTTAGACAAAAACATGTTTTGGAGAAAAAAGAAAGACTTGCAGCACAACCAGTGTGTTTGTTTCTGACCACAACCAAAGTGTGGAAGAAGCCTCTGGGATGAGAAGCTAAATGTCTCCAACATATCCAGAAACGTCCAGCTGTTTTCAGCTAAAACTCTCAGGATGATCATGTCCAGGATGACGGAGAAAAAATCTGAACTTCTTAATTACGCCTCTACTGTAAGCTCTTTATCATCTGACCCCCACCGGCTGCGTGAGCGGTGCTGCGTTACGGCAGTGCTGCAGCCTCTGCTGCTAATAGGCATTTGTAAAAAAGTAATTAGTTATAGTTACAGATTACGTTTTCCAAAAAGTAATTGAGTTAGTAAGTCAGTTACCACATCGTAAAAGTAATTGGTTACTTAGCATTGACCTGTGACGTTACTCTTATGTTCCGTAACGCCGTTACGTTCCACACATCTATAACGTGTTTATGTGAATTAAGTTTTTTCATGAGTGTAGTTAGAGAGCTGTTTTGTTTGCGAGCGACACATCACTTGTGTGGCGGTTGGAAAGCCTAGCTCCGCTTTGCTTCATTCAACCACAGTAAGGCGCCACTATAAATGCTCAGTAACTGTAACAGCGTTGCAACGATGGGAAACGTAGTTCATTCGATTACTTTGTTACGTAAAAATAACGGCATTATTTAACTCCGTTACAAAGGTGAAGGAAACTTGTTAAACAGACCGACTCGCCTGTATGACTAGTTTTAACAGGAATGCTTAGTGTCACATAATAAAACAGTTTTGTCTCTGTTAGTGGACCGCCTGCTGACCCCATCCTACCGTCAGCTGACCCCTCTAGAGGATCAACTGAAGGAGCTCCTAGAGAAGCTGGACCTAAGCACTGCCATGAGACACAGCCCATCTCGCAGCAAGAGGCTCAAGCTTCTGAAAAAAGCCATCATGGAGGTCCGCAGTGAGATGAGCTTAAAGAAGTCCCTTCCCCCACCCCTATCACCCCCCACCATGGCTCCAGTTCCTATTGCCCCGCTGCCAGAGGAGACGGCACCACCTGAAGCCCCAGCACACTCTTTAGCGCCACCGACATTAGAGCCTTTGACCTCATTGTCTCAACCCAAAACCTCACCCAGCACCTCGGAGCCCCCGCCCCTGAAACCTGTCATGCCCTTTTCAGACCAGACTCCCATGGAGCTGGATGACATCACCAACACATCTACCTCAGTGCTCACAGATATTCCCAACGGACACATTCCAGACCACCCACTTCCCAACGGTGACATTCACACGGAAACATCCAGAACCTACAACCGACGGACCAACAACCTTTTCCGCAAGTCCAAGAGCGCCAGTCCACAGAAACCACCCACGAGTCAAGAGGTGTTGGTTGTGTCGCCATCACCCCTGGGCAACAAAACCTTTTTGTCTGTGGTGATCCCTCGACTGGAAACCCTCCTGCCGAAGACGAGAACTCGCCGCAGCAGCAGCACGGATGGTGAGGAGGATGGGGAGACGCCAATCAAACGTCTCTGCACAGGTATGCACTAAAGCACCACCATCAGCTCATTAAAACTAACACCAAGGAAGTTCTCTTCACGGTGCGAAGAATGGAAAACATCCTGTGGTTTTTATTCTTCTCTCAGGGATAACAAATGGTTTTGTGGTGGAGGAGAAGGTGGTGGCTCCGTCGCCACGTTTGCTGGAGCCACGTCGCCGCTGTGCCTCAGAGTCCAGCATATCCTCCAGTGGCAGCCTTCTCTGTGGGACCGGGTGATTACAAGTTCCAGTTTAGCATACTCTGAGCTCAGCGTTAATGTTGCTCATCTGAAACTAGAGCACAACGTTAAAATCCATTTCTGTTGCCTTCACTTCTTACGTCATTTACCTAATTCATAACAGTCGTTCTAGAAAACGTTGGAAAGTCTAAGTTCCTACTATGAACAGGGTCTTAAAAAGTCTTTAAAACATTGATTTTAGGGATTTGGAAATAATACCTTCAAAAGTCCTGAATTTTGACGACTGGGTCCTAAAACTAGTGCAGTATGTGACACATGACAGCACATATGTACTTTGACTGCAACAAAGTAAACCCGAGTCCTTCACCTTCCAAAACACTGGAGGAGTCTGAGGATGGAGGCTGATGATGGCAGAAACAGGACATAAAACCAACTTAGCTGCTGTTTAGCAGCGTTATAAACGCAGTTCAGCAGGTTGTTATTACTGCTGTTACTGACATGAAGTTAAGCATTAACGAAGGCTATTTTTATACATATATTTTGTGCCTTTACTGTTTGCACTGTAGCTTTGCTCCTTTTTTGTTTAGAAAAAAATTGAAATAAAGTATAATATAAATGAATATAATAAAATGATATAAACAATAAGAACAAAACCTTTAAGTATTTTATCTTCTCAAAAATATAGATTTCAACAAAAGTATTGTTGCGGTACCGCCATCAAAAACCAGGTTGAAGTAGTAGTATCAAGAATTATCTACTGGTACCCAGCCCTAATGTTCTCCACCGAGTGTTTTGACAGAAGAAAGATAAATAAATAAATTAACACATGTTCAGGGGTTTACTTTCTGTTTTTTTTGCCTGTAGGGCTGTGAAATGGGTATTAATTTTTATTTAAGTGGTCTTAAAAAGTCTTGAATTTAACTGGAGGAAATGTGTAAAAAAAAACCTGCATGAAGACTTCTCTTTCCATCACAACTGAACAAGCTCGTCTTTTTCAGCTCCATCGTTGTGTCTAAAACTGTAAAAGGACGGCCAGCGGTGGCTCGACGAAGCACTGTGGATGACAGAAGCACATTGACCCGCTGTGAAAATGGTGATTTCAGTAAAGCTACCAAGACCTCTTCAGGTGAGCACAGCAGTGTCCTTGCTCCTCACTTCCTCCGTCTGAGTGTGTCCAAACAGCATGGCGAGCTTTGATCTGTGACCTTTTATCTGCTAGAATCACTGATTATAACCCTGTAGTAAACTAACACTATATACCAGGTGATTTCTTACTTTAGCGTCTGTGTTAACACCCCCTCCCTGAACTTTCTGATGGAAGGTGCTTTTCAACAAACGGTCTTGGTGACAAACGTTCTGAATTCATAAAAAGGATTTTTTTTTTTACTTACAAAACCTTTCAAGATAGAAATCACAAGGTGTTTCACAAGCACAACAATAAATGAATCAATAAAATTAGAAAATAAAAATGAGAAAAAGAAACAATGGAGCCCAGAAATGATAGAAACACCAGCAGAAAGAGAAGCTAACAAGGTTCTTTTGCAAGAAGCTCATTGATGTCCAAACACAAGCAGGAAGAGTTGGAGGCTGTTATTTCTGTTTTGTTTCAGTGGTTGTAGCAGTAAAGGGATGCTTCACCCCCAAGTCAAATTTAGTCTGTGGCCACGTTTCCCAGAGTTAGATAAATGGGTAAAGGCCTTTTGTAACCAGCCCAGCCTCATTCTCCTAGTCTGGCAGTATTCTGTTGGCTTTAGCATAGCACAAACAATGTAAGCCACAGCTGCAAGGACACTGGCCTCAAATGCCTACACCCATAAACACAAATGTGTGGCTTTTAGGCTTTTACGCTCCAGAGTAACCACACAAAAACAAACAATCGATGAACAAGAGTCTGCTTCTAGACCTGTAGAAATGGGACACAACAATACAACAGGAGCAAGCTATCACTGCGACAACCTGATGAGGAAAAATAAAATTTTCATTGTTTAACTGAACAATCACACGATAATAACTCACAGTGCATTTAGTGCCAACCACAGCCTTAAGACATGTGTTGAACGTGCCCAAGTCCATACTTACAAGAGCACCATGTGAGCACCTGTGTGTGTACATGCGCTTGTATGTGTAAGGTTTCTCTATAGGAGCGTCCAGTAGAGAGTGTGAGGGGCCACAGATCTGCCCCCTAAAGATGTGTAGGAGATGAGGGAGCTCAGAGTCCCAGAGATCCAGGAGCTGCCCCAGAGCGCAGGGACTCCAGGGAGACTGTAACCAGAAAAGCCCCCGCCCCCCTCGAGAGGCGCAGAGGATCGCCCGGGGGGCCATGACCAGCAGCCGGCAGAGTCCCGGGAGATATCGGCGGCAAGCCCACAGGCCCGCCCGCAGCCTCCCACCCCCAAGCCGGCCGAGCCCGGAACCCACCGATCCGGGACCCAGGGGCGACCTGCCCCGCCGGGGACCCAACAGAGCCCAGGGACCCAGATCCCACCAGGCAGCCACCGGGATTGATCAGGCAGACGCTAAAAATCCTAAACCCCCTGACCCGGGAGCCATGAACACTCAGGCAGACCAAGGCACCACTCTCCACACCAGGTGTGACAGGAGGAGGGGAGATGAAGATGTATAGCAGCAAAAGAAGTCCCAGGAGAGGTGAGGAGTCAAAGGCCCCACCTGACATATACAGTCCTACAGAAACACAGTCACACACTCCCTCATGCTCACACATACACATACAACCAAAGACTTACAAAAATGCACGCCGGACACCCACTCCTGCTCTCCATACTTACCCTATTCACTCTGGTCCCGGTACTGCTGCACATGAGGTACAACCATTACCGGTTCTCAGAGTTCGACCCTTTCTGCTGGGGTGCTGATGAGCAGGCTCCCCCGCCAAACGCCGAGCAAAGCGACCCACCAGCCAGATGGCCAGCATAAACTAGGCTTAGATAGCAGAGTACTTGACAGATGAAGCAGGTGTCTTTTGGCGCCGCTGCATCATGTCTTTGCGCCTTGCAGCAGCGACTTACAGCGGTGCTTAAAGTAGTCCCAAGTCTAAATCTGCTCCTGTAATTCCTTCATGTTATTTCTGTCAATTAGAGTCTATATGATTTATTAAGTTCATCAAGAAGAAGTAGGATCATAGGGTTTTTCATGACATCTCACACAGCTGTTACCACTCACTTACATTATTTACGCTAAGCTAAAGCTAACAGTATACTGCCAGATTAGGAGAATGGCTGGGCTGGGAACAAAATGCTTTTTCCCACTTCTCTAACTCTGAGGAACATGGCCACAGACTAAACTTCCCTTACAGGCGGAACAACCCTTTAAAAGAAGGCCATACAACACAAATCCGATAGTTATTATAAACTTGATCCTATTGGATCAGAAATACAGTACAATCCTCTGTTTCAGGTACAGTCAGATACTTTTGCACAAAGTACCTCAAGTTTTGTTCTTAGGTGAGAAAGTCGATGCTGAACGGATTAGATCCTGATGGATTCATCTTTTCTTCATGCTAGATGACAAAATTAAAATGTCAGCTGTTTATTTTGTGTTGTTCGTATAGACTGCTCACGTCTCTTGCATGACTTTCCTAAATGCGGGCATAATCCAACAAATCTCTTTCCCCCCTTACTGTACAACCAACAAGTGGCTGTAATCTGCCTGATTCAGCTCTTGCAGTGTGTGTGCGTGTGCGTGCGTACGCGTGCGTATGCGTGCTTGTGTGTGTACTTGTACGTGCATTTGTGTGTGCGTGTGTATGTGTGTGTGTGCGTGCATGCGTGCGTGTGTGTGTGAGTGTGAGCTCTCATCATTTTCAGTGAGCTAGTATAAATCTGAACAGGACATGGTAGTTTCCAAAACTTAATTGTGGTATAAATGATAGTTTTGAATAATAAGATGTTGGGGAAATTTCACAGAAGCTCTTCAGTTCTGATGTTTGAGTATTCGTCTCTAAACACTGTTGGAGAGCCAAGAGAGCTTCTGTTGGTTCTTAGTCAGCAGAAGTGGATCTAACTGGTGCTAGGCCAGCTTGGGTTTAGCACTGGAACCTGTTTGGTGGTGAACAGTGTTGGGAAAGTTACTTAAAAAAAGTAATTATTTATAGTTACTAATTACTTTGTCAAAAAAGTAACTCAGTTACTTACAGAGTTACGAGATTATAAAAGCAACTAATTACCAAGAAAAATAACAGTTACTTTTTTCATTAAAGAATGGAAGAAAAATGGGTTAATTAAACTATAAATATAATTTACTATAAATTAATACAATAGTGAAATATAAATGACTAATGACTGGAACATAATAAAATGTATGTCTAAATGTTTTTTTATAAACCTGAATAATAAATAAAAAAAATTCCAGCTTCACATAATTGTGTGTTTTTAGCAGCATTTCTGTTGCTGCTAATCTAGTAACGGTTAAATAAATAAATAAATAAAATCCTTTAAAATGACACCAGAACAGGCACAAGCCTGATGGAGGACTTACATTTACTAACTTGGGTCAGACCCAACCACAGAAGAGCTGAAGCTGGGTGGTGAACACACACAGGTAGTTCTAATAACACCTGAGCTCCATGACGTCTGAGACTGATGCATCAGTGTTACAGCGGGACTAAACACATGATCAGAAACAGGTTACAGCTGGATGATCTAGGAAGGTAGAAGATCAGGACGTCTGAGCGGTGAAAAGGTGAGCGGACCATCGGGATGTCCCGCTGTCACGCTAAGAAGGGCACGGCTGCAGATCCACACCTGCAGCCGTAGACTATTCATCACATATTCCTCGTTCTTCACGGGTCGTGATGCGCTTGGATGAAAACATCTGCCTCTTTAGCTCCTGATCAGCTGATGACAGCTTCAACACACCGCGCTGCTTAACGCACGCATTTCCTTATCAGTAACAGAAACGACGTTTTGATGAAAGAAGACGGTAATTAATTAGTTTGCTCGTTACAAAAAAATTTTTTTTTAGTAACGCGGTTATTTTAAACGGCGTTATTCCCATCACTGGTGGGGAAGAATATAAGTGATCACCCTCAGCTGAATAAGTTTCCTTTATATATTATAAATGCTGAAGCAGCTTAGTGTACCTGGTTCTGAACTGGTTTCCTATAAACACAAGTCATGCTTCAGGTCATGAACACAGACCCGGCTGGGCTGAGGCTGTGGGATCGGGCGGTGGACTCGCAGTGAAGTGTTGTAGAAGAGAGGTCATGATGTTTCCCATCTCTTCTCCATCTGTGTGAATAAACTGAAAATTAAATATGAACGCAGGATCATGCTCACTGGGGTCAGCAAATGGATTAAATAGGTGCTATAGTATTTCATGCTACATAGTAGCAGATCCAATGATAATGTGGGTGGGAGGGTTACATAGCAGTGTGTTTTCATCCAGATGCTAATTCTAAATAAACAAACCAGGCCGTAAACAAAACACTGATTTACTAAACAATCATCAAAAGCCCTAAAGAAACAGTCACTGCTAAAAGGAACATGTTTAAATGACCCAAGAAATATTATGTTTCTGTTTTATGGTTATAATATTTTAGCAAAGACATCTCTGTGTTTAAATCTGGCCTGGTGATTTTTCTGCTCTTGCAGGCTTATCGCATCAAGGTGGAAAATAGTCTTTGTTTCCACCGATGGGTGCTGCCAACAGCAAGCTTACCCAGCTGTGTGTTATGTTTGTTACTTGTAAATACTGTTTTAGGATGAATATCCTACCTTAATCCGACAAAGCTTAGCTGCTGCTTTTACAGGATCAGATATGTGAACCGTTCTCTTGTCGTCTTGGGCGTACTGGTGCTCATTCAGCTCCTTGTCTGTTTAGCTCTCAGTGTCTAAGCTGGGTATTTAATAAAGTTCCCCAAATGAGTCGATGACTGACCATAGCCAAGCGTTATTACCATCATCAGTGCCAACATACAGTAGGTTACCAGTGGCAGGTCCTTGGGCTGTGGTGCTTTGTTATGGAGCACCATTAAAGGTGCAGTATGTAAGAATATAGTGAGAATTGTACAGTGAGAAAATCCCAGAAGAGTAATGTTTCAGTCATTCTGGAAGGAAGGTTATACTGAAACATATTTCATGGCTGTGGGGACTGTCGCGTTTCTCCTTTCAAAACAAAAGGAGGAGGGGCGTGACCACTGTTTGTGGGGGTGCCGTGTCTCCTGCGGGCTAATGCTGCAGCGCCAACAATTGTAAATGTACGGCCAACAAAAAGCTCCAGAGTTGTTTAAAGTGGTCACAGTAACCACATTTTACCACAAGGTGCCATCTTCATTTCTGCAAAAATGCACCTTTAGGTTTGTGTGTGTGTGTGTGTGCGCGCGCGCGCGCGTGTGCGTGCGTGCGTGCACATGCATGTGAGTGTGTGTGCGTGCGTGCGTGCGTGCGTGCGTGCGTGCGTGCGTGCGTGCGTGCGTGCGTGCTCTAGGGCTGGGCAATGTGGCCTAAAATCAATATCACGATATATTGAGGATTTCACCTCGATAACGATAAATGACGATAATTGCAGGTGTGTGTAGAAACTAAAGTTGTCCACTAGATGGAGCTGTCACGTGCGTTACTTGAGTTACATTTTCACAACGTGCTGCAGCTTCTTAAAGGGACATGAATGTTGCCAACCGACACACACCATAGTTTTTTTATTATCAAATTTATTGACACAGGAAAAATGATCTTGATAAGAGTCAGAAATGTTGATAACAATAAATTTTGGATTTATTGCCCAGCCCTACTGTGCTCTCTGTTTCAGTGAATCTTTCATAACTTGCTTGTTGTTGTTCCTGTAGAGGTGTGGAAGCCCGCCGCTGCTTCTCCATTTGTTCTGGAACCTCATAAACTAGTTTGGGCTAAATGTAGTGGATATCCCTCCTTCCCTGCCCTGGTGAGTGAGTGTCTGTCCCATCTGTATGTCATCTCCCATCTGCCCCTCTGCCATTCTTCATGCTGTAGCTTGTGCTTTGTGCTCATAGCCTGGACTGGGTGGTTTATCTAGTGCCTGTTTGTAGCCCGTCAAGTAGCGCAAAGCGCTTCATGTCCGACTCGGCCTTGCATGCTCGTGTTTCTCCAAAGGGGGCTTTTTGGTGCGTACGACCCAGCTGCTTCGCTGCTCAAGGCCCGTCTCATTCACCGTCCCTTCCTGTTGTTGTGCTCCTCAGATCATGGAGCCTCGAGTTCGGAGGACAGCGTTGCGGCACAGCGAGGTGGAGCTTTCCAAACCACCGCTGGACGTCCTCAGAGCCGGAGAGCAGATGCAGTTCAGGTCCGCAGAGAAACTATTCCTCGTCCGCTTCTTCGACAGCAAACGCAGCTGGTGAGGAACTCAACCAAACCCACTACACTGCTGCTGCCAGTTAGGAGATCTCGTCACTAACCTGCTTCTAATGTTTAGCTTATTCAAAATCAGCAGATATTACACTACTTTTAAGGTGGCGGAATTAATCAGATTACTATTTTTATTGTAGATTTTGGCTTCAAGCCATCACCAAATCGACATAATCCACAAAAAGTGATGAAGTTTAGACAGATTCCACATTACTAGAATTCTCTTGTTTTGTCATTCTTCACTAAAAAAAAAATAAAAATAAAATAAAAAACAGCGCTTTGTGATTTATATCTGTGAAAGGCGCTATATAAATAAACTTTACTTACTTACTTACTAAAAATTCTCCCCCCCCCCAAGTAAAACCGATTCCACTGATTTCCCTCTTTCCTATTCACTCTCTCTCTTTCTTAACATTTTTTCTTTTAAATTCCCAAATTGCCTATTTTTGCTCATTTTAAATATATTTTAAAACATTTTCTAAATGCTTTTTTATGTTTTTACATTTTTTGTTTTTGTTTTTGTGAAGCGCCTCGTGATTTTTATCTTGAGAGGTGCTATAGAAATGATATTTTCTTCTGAAAGCACCAACAGCATACACACATGTTCATAAATACACCACCGTTATAACGAACAATAACCTCCAGACACTTTCTGGCATCTAGAGAAGTGTTGCCATACTGTTGTCGTTCCAAACATCCAAACTCCTGATGGAAGGCTCCCGTAGCAGCTCTTTCTGGTTTCCATGACTGATAAAATACAGGATTGTTAACCTATAATGTTTAGTTTTGTTTTAAGTAGACACTTGTGTTCATCTTTACATGATCTCTCTGCAGGCAATGGCTTCCTAGATCCAAGATGGCTCCCTTCGGGATGGACAAGACGTTCGACCGAGCAAAAATGATGGAGGCTCGTGCTTCTTCCATCAGAAAGTCTGTGCGGCTGGCGTTTGACAGAGCCATGGACCACCTGAACCGTGTCAGCAGGAAGTTGGAGCTGAGCAGTAGCCTCACAGTCACAGAGTGAACAACCTCCCTCTCCACCAGCCACCTCTGTCAGATTCACCATCACAGCAGAGACGACACACACACACACACACACACATATTTGTGTTTACCATTACCTGTGAACTGGAATCAGATTGTCTCTTCACACAACGATCTGAATTACTGTATTTGGTGATCCTGTTTGTCAAAGAGCTATGCAATTAAAACAACTCAGTTAGCAGCTGCATATAGTAAAAAAACCCAATAAAAACCACGACTTCTGCTGTGAGGAATGAAACGCTGCAGGATGAATGTGTCAGATGTTGACTTCTGACCACTTTACATGTGCTGCAAGACTGCTGCGACGATGTCACTGCCATGAAGTTGTCCGTATGCGTGTGAGTGAGTGACAGCAGCAGATCGTGTAAATACCCCTACATGGCCTGACACTATCAGTCTGTCTTTGGTACACGACGTCGCCCTCATAATTATCTAGTCATCATCATCATCACGACCGGCGCGGACAGCGTTGGTGTTTCTGCTGGTGCTATCTCCTCAGAGAGAAACTAAACTCTTTTATTCTCACTTCTTTTTACGGTTTTTGTAAGTTATTGAGTTCTCAAGTTTGTGTTCTTCATGGCATTAATTATTGTGTGTGTGTGTGTGTGTGTGTGTGTGTGTGTGTGTGTGTGTGTGTGTGTGTGTGTGTGTGTGTGTGTGTGTGTGCGTGCGTGCGCGCATCATGTGTGTGGTTGTGTGTGCGCGTGCATGCGTGCGGGTTTGTGTGTGTGTGCATGCGCGTGCATGCAAGTGTGTGTGTGTGTGTGTGTACCTCTGTTTTTTTACCTAAATGTTTTTACTGGACTACTTTTTTGTTTGTAGATATTTATATAAAATCTATATAGAGGCTCTGAACGTTTAAAGGCCTGAAGTGCATCATTCACACCAAAACCAAAAAAAGAAGAAATCTGCTGCCCACAAGTTTCCCACTAAACTGTTTGCTTTCTTTTAAAAACTCCTTTGTGTTTCCGGTTTTTGGGCCTTTGGGTTTGTGTGCTGTGATGATTTGAAGTCTTTAGAGTATCACGTCATCTCTGTGTTAGCTGAACTGGAGCGGCGGCGGAGACCATGTGCCTGTAATAATTTATTGTAAAGCATCACTTTATGGAGAGGCTGTGGTGAGACGGCTCTGCAGGCACTAGAACCGACACATAGAGACCCTTTGTCTTTTGTTGTGATTGTTTCTTTTTTTTAATTATCATTTGGGTTTTAGCATTACATTTGAGCGGTGAGGTGATAGTGTTTGTTTTTTTATTCAGACGGGGAAGCAGTGGGTAGCCTAGCTGTTTTCTTTGGACCCTCTGGATGTGGATGTTGTGTGTAAATAGATTTGGTACTTTTAGCTGATTCTCTGGGAATAATAAAAACAGTTGTAGCTGACGGGCACAGAAACCAGCCCACAGCAGGCTGGTGACATTTTTTATACTAAAACACTGAAAATTAAAATATGTTATGGAATCACTGAATGTGTCCTGCCTTTTAATCTGTTTGTCACTTATAACTGTAATCATTCTATTTAAAATTAAACGATAGCTTTCTACTTCGATAAGCATACCCCCTTGTTCTATTATTCAAACTTAGCCTAAAGTCCCTTTCCGGAGTATTTCTCTTATCCGATGGCACCATCTAGTGGCTGACGAGCATATCACACAAAAAGTCTGCCACTCTGTTTTTTAAGATGGTGACATCACGTTTCTGTTTATAAATGTGCTTTTGTAGCGACAAACAGCTAAAACACGTTGTTTTATTAGTGTTATTCTCATGTCATGTTCTGTTTTCATATGTTTATATTTTAGAGACGTACTTGTCCGTGAAAAGTTCATCAACTCTGCATCAACCGAGGTATTCCTTAAATTTGAAGCAAGTAAGTGGTAGTAAAGCTATTGGTTAGTTCTGGTCGGCACTCAGTTTCCTATTGCACGGAGCTCTGCGGGGCAGGAGGCGTGTTTAGCAAAAAAAAAATCACTTTTACAGATTTCTGACAAATCATAGTTTCTGAAAGTAGAAAAC
Organism: Nothobranchius furzeri; assembly: GCF_043380555.1. Classification (NCBI taxonomy): domain Eukaryota; kingdom Metazoa; phylum Chordata; class Actinopteri; order Cyprinodontiformes; family Nothobranchiidae; genus Nothobranchius; species Nothobranchius furzeri. Next base: position 42,316,315 of record NC_091754.1, read on the forward strand.
TCCAGAAAAATACTTTAAATCTGTGATGTTTGGTCTTTTTTAAGATATTCTTAAATATTTCATGTTGTGTGTCCGTATCCCTTCACCATGCATGAAACCTGCATCAGTTCTTTCACGTCCAGATCTTCAGATGTTATTGATGTATTTTTTTATTATCTTAGCTTCAATAAGGGTTCCTTCTATACTCAAAATGTATTTTAAATATTTTACAGTGCAAGTAAACTCAGGATACTTAAGTGATTTCTTTATAATAATAATGAAGAGGGTTTTAACCTGCTCAGGCTCAAAATAAGTTTTGATAAAAGTACGAACAACTAAGTCCTTCAGGGGTACTGCGAGGTAAAAAAATGCTCATGAAATACATGTGTGCAGTAACCAGGTAGGCAGGCCTCCAGAGGGTTAATATTGAAACTAATTTTGATCGTAACCATGTAAAAACTTATTTTAAAACAATTTATTTTATATACTTTCTTTTGAAATTACAGGATCTCACAGGATCTTTCATGGACGTTAAACAAAGAGTCTGATACCTGGCCCGGAGGGTTACCGGGGTCTTATCCTGGAGCCAGGCCTGGGGTTGGGGCCCGCGAGCGAGCGCCTGGTGGCCGGGCTTTCGCCCATGGGGCCCGGCCGGGCCCAGCCCGAACCGGATACATGGGCTCATCCAACTGTGGATCCACCACCCGCAGGAGGAACATGAAGGGTCCGGTGCAATGTGGATCGGGTGGCAGACCAAGGCGGGAGTCTTGGCGGTCCGATCCCCGGACATGAAAACTGGTTTTTGGGACATGGAACGTCACCTTGCTGGCGGGGAAGGAGCAGGAGCTTGTGGCAGAGGTTGAGTGGTACCGGCTAGATATAGTCGGACTCACCTCGACACATAGCATTGGCTCTGGAACCCAAGTCCTTGAGAGGGGTTGGACACTCTCCTTGCTGGAGTTGCTCCGGGTGAGAGGCGGAGGGCAGGGTTGGCTTTTTGTTAGCCCCAAGACTCTCTGCCTGTGTGTTGGAGTTTACCCCAGGGGACGAGAGGGTAGCTTCCCTGCACCTTCGGGTCGGGGAACGGGTCCTGACTGTTGTTTGTGCTTATGGGCCAAATATCAGTTCAGAGTACCCACCCTTTTTGGAGTCCCTGGGACGAGTGCTAGATAGTGGTCCATCAGGGGACTCCATTGTCCTGCTGGGGGACTTCAATGCTCACGTGGGCAATGACAGCATGACCTGGAGGGGTGTGATTGGGAGGAACAGCCCGCCTGATCTGAACTCGAGTGGTGTTTCGTTTTTGGACTTATGTGCAAGCCGCAGTTTGGCCATAACGAACACCATGTTCGAACATAAGGATGCCCATCAGTACACTTGGTACCAGGTCAGCCTAGGTTGCAGGTCGATGGTAGACTTTGTAGTCGTATCATCTGACCTGCGGCCGTATGTTTTGGACACCCGAGTGAAGAGAGGAGCGGAGCTGTCAACTGATCACCACCTGGTGGTGAGTTGGATCAGATGGCAGGGGAAGATGCCGCGTAGACCTGGCAGACCCAAACGCATAGTGAGGGTCTGCTGGGAACGCCTGGCAGAAGAACCTGTTAAGACGGTCTTCAACTCCCACCTCCGGCAGAGCTTTGACCGCGTCCCGAGAGCAGTGGGGGACATTGACTCCGAGTGGGCCTTGTTCCACTCTGCAATTGTTGAGGCAGCTGTTGCTAGCTGTGGTCGCAAGGTGGCCGGTGCCAGTCGTGGTGGCAACCCCCGTACCCGCTGGTGGACACCAGAGGTTCGGGAAGCTGTCAGGCTGAAGATGGAGGCCTACAGGGCGTGGCTGGTCTGTGGGTCTCCGGAGGCAGCAGACAGGTACCGGATAGCCAAGCGGGGTGCAGCAGTGGCAGTTGCCAAGGCAAAATCTTGGGTGTGGGAGGAGTTTGGTGAGGCCATGGAGAAAGACTATCGATCGGCTCCAAAGAGGTTCTGGCAAACTGGCCGGCGCCTCAGGAGAGGAAGGCAGCAACTCGCTCACACTGTTTACAGTGGGGATGGGGAGCTGCTGGCGTCAACTGGGGCTATAGTCGGACGGTGGACAGAATATTTTGAGGAGCTCCTCAATCCCACCTATGCGCATTCCGAGGAGGAACCAGAGTCGGGAGACCTGGGGATGGACTGTCAGATCTCGGGGGCAGAAGTTGCTGAGGTAATCAAACAACCACACAGCGGCGGAGCCGCGGGGGCGGATGAGGTTCGTCCTGGGTATCTCAAGGCTATGGATGTTGTAGGGCTGTCGTGGTTGACACGTCTCTGCAACATTGCGTGGTCATCGGGGGCAGTTCCTGTGGAGTGGCAGACCGGGGTGGTGGTCCCCATCTTTAAGAAGGGTGACCTGAGGGTGTGTTCCAACTATAGGGGGATCACACTCCTCAGCCTCCCTGGAAAGGTCTACTCCAAGGTACTGGAAAGGAGGGTCCGATCGATAGTTGAATCTCAGATTGAGGAGGAGCAATGAGGTTTTCGTCCTGACCGTGGAACTGTGGACCAGCTCTATACCCTTGCAAGGGTGATGGAGGGGGCATGGGAGTTTGCCCAACCAATCCACATGTGTTTTGTGGATTTGGAGAAGGCTTATGACCGTGTCCCCAGGGGCACCCTGTGGGGGACGCTCCAGGAGTATGGGGTGGGTGGCTTTCTGTTAAGAGCCATTCAGTCCCTTTACCAGAGGAGCGTGAGTTTGGTCTGCATAGCTGGTAGTAAGTCGGACCTGTTCCCGGTGAGGGTTGGACTCCACCAGGGCTGCCCTTTGTCACCGGTTCTGTTCAAAATCTTTATGGACAGAATTTCCAGGCACAGCCGTGGTGTGGAGTGTGTCGAGTTTGGTGGCAGGAGGATCTCATCTCTGCTTTTTGCGGATGATGTGGTCCTCCTAGCTTCATCCAGCTCTGACCTTCAGCTCTTGCTGGGTAGGTTCGCGGCAGAGTGTGAAGCGGCTGGGATGAGGATCAGCACCTCCAAATCTGAGACCATGGTTCTCGACCGGAAAAGGGTGGCTTGCCAACTCCGGGTCTGGGAAGAGGTCCTACCTCAAGTGGAGGAGTTTAAGTATCTCGAGGTCTTGTTCACGAGTGAGGGTAGGAGGGATCGGGAGATCGACAGGCGGATTGGTTCAGCATCTGCAGTGATGCGGATGCTGAGCCGATCTGTCGTGGTGAAGAGGGAGCTGAGCCAGAAAGCCAGGCTCTCGATTTACCGGTCGATCTACGTCCCAGTCCTCACCTATGGTCATGAGCTTTGGGTAATGACCGAAAGAACGAGATCGCGGATACAAGCGGCCAAAATGAGTTTCCTCCGTAGGGTGGCCGGGCTCAGCCTTAGAGATAGGGTGAGGAGCTCGGACATTCGGGAGGGACTCGGAGTAGAACCGCTGCTCCTCCGGATCGAAAGGAGCTAGTTGAGGTGGTTTGGGCATCTGGTCAGGATGCCTCCTGGACGCCTCCCCGGGGAGGTGTTTCGGGCATGTCCTGCCGGCAGGAGGCCCCCGGGTCGACCCAGGACATGTTGGAGAGGTTACATCTCCAATCTGGTCCGGGAACGCCTTGGGGTCCTGCCGGAGGAGCTGGTGGAGAAGGCCGGAGAGAGGACGGTCTGGAGCTCCCTAGTTGGGATGCTGCCCCCGCGACCCGGACCCGGATAAGCGGAGGAAGATGACGACGACTTTCTTTTGATTGAGATTTTTGTTTAGGTACATAGAAACGTAACACATACATTGTGTAAGGAAAATGAGAGGTTCTTACATTTTATTTAATGATCCATAAGACGTGGGATTCAATAGTAAATATAAAATCCACCTTATGCATTTAGGGTTATTCAAACGAGAAGATGGGATTTTTTTATTGCAGAGGTTAGGTAACCGTTACGTATTCACTCAGAGACAACAGAACAGAGAGAGTCAAGTTTAAAAGTTAAGAATTTTATCACTAACAAATTAAGCTAGACTGACTTCAGATCTAAGTGTATAGTGTAACTAAAAATGGATGAGACGGTGAATGGATGACGTGTGATGTCAAATCAGAACCAGCAAATCCAAAGAAGTGATTAGTTCTGACGGGAACTGAAGATGTTGTTTTGAATTAAGCTTTAGTTAGTTTCAGAAACCGCATGAGACCCCATCATGTTGTGTCTACCTGCCTTCGGTGGAAGTCCTCTGTAGATCAGGAATGCCGAGGTCCAGCAGGCCCTCTGGAAACCGAGCTGGTAGAAGAAGCCGCTGTTCCGACCAGACCCGTCTTGAGTTACCTCCAGCACACGACACTTTTATTGGCGTCTGTTCAGACCCAAGTCTGGGTCAGTGGAGCTTTTATTCTGAAAGGAGCTGTTGTTGCCGCTGGTTGTTATAGCGACTGGATTTTTCAGCTTGTCGTGGTTCTTTCGGTTGAAGAGTTAAAGGTCAGATTGGCCACTCCGACGCTTGCTCTGGAACGCTTTTGAACTGGCGTTAGAGCTGACGTGGCATAGTTTTATACCTCGGATGTTATGGTTTATTGTCGAATGAAAATTACCAAACACCGTCAGAAGCACACCTCTGTCAGATCTGTAAGGTTCTGATTGGATCAGTTAAAAGAATGTGCTATGTCTTTTTAACACTATGTGAAATGAGTCCTGTTGGAATCCTTAAAGTCACAGTACTTATCATTTCTAAGATCATAATAAAGTAATTAATGTTTAAATTTCACAGGTCGGTCACATCTTATTATTGACTAACACTTTGATGGATTAGCTTTATTAAAATAGAGTTCTTTGATTAATTAAAAGAAAAGAGTTCATTCTTCGTTCTTCTGTCTTCATTGCTGGAACGTAAACAGTTTAGAAGCGAATGCATGACTTGAGGCTGTTTCATGCACTCTGGCACTGTGTCAAAAGGAAACAGCTGTTAGAGGGTAGAAATGGCTCCTTCATCACGTTACAATTGCAACAATAACTATTGGCACAGTAGAACCATCGGATCCGCCCAAGGCTGGGAGAGCGCCCATCATTCTCATCTGAGTTCCATGTTTATTTATTTGGCAGACGCTTTTATCCAAAGTGACTTACAATTTATAACCTATAGGGCATGTTGTGATCTGTGGGGGAAACCAGAGTACTCTGAAGAAACCAACGCATGCATGGGAAGAACACGCAACTCCACGCAGAAAGGCCGCAGCCGAGTTTCGAACCTGCAACCTTCATGCTGCGAGGCAACAGTGCTAACAACTGCGCCACCATGCAGCCCAGCCCAGCCCAGCCCAGCCTGTGTCCTCATGTTATGTCCTACTATCGGGGCCCATGTAGCACCTTACATTCCGCCTCTGGTGATGCTTTGAAGGAGCGTATCCAGTCCGCTATGAACTGTCTGCATCCTCAGCGGGCTCTTCCTCTTCCAATACTTATTTAAGAACATCTGGCTTAACATCAGTTACACAACCTACAATCCATCATTGCATGTCACAGCGTTCAATAAATCTCTCCCATTTCTCCCAATTTTTATGAAATTGGTCTAGTTTAAGGTTCAAGAAGGCTGTAAGTTTTTCCATCCTATATATTTCCTCCATTATTCCTTTCCAATCTTTCCTCATTGCGGGCTCTTTCTCTAGCCATTTCCTGGTAAGCGCTTATTTGCCTGCTGCCAGCATGATGTTCAGTAAGTGTTTGTCCCTCATGGAGACTGCCAATGGGATGTCGCCCAAATATACAATACCAAAACCCCTATCTAACCTGAGACCCATCACATCCGTGATTGTTTCGACCATCTCCCTCCAGTATGGCTGAATTACTGGGCAATTACAAAAAATATGGAAGTGGTCTGCCATATTTTCCCCACAATGTCTCCAGCAGTGTCCTTCTCTCGGTTGGCCTGTCTGTCTGCATTTTATTTTAGGGGTAATAAAAAACCTGATCAAATTTTTCCATGTGAATTCCCTCCAGTAACCAGAACTAATAGTTACCTCTGTGTTTCACACATACACACACTGGTGCTTATCTCCAGCTGTCAATGGGCAGTCAGGCGGGGTACACCCTGGACAGAGAGCCAGGGCAACACACACACACACACGCACACGCGCACACGCACACGCACACACACACACACACGCACACACACACGCACACACACACACACACACACACACACACACACACTTACTTTAGACAGACCAATCAACCTATCAGTCATGTTTTTTGGACTGTGGGAGGAAGCTGGAGTACCCAGAGAGAACCCACACATGCACAGGGAGAACATGCAAACTCCATGCAGAAAGATCCCAGGCTGGGAAGCAAACCCAGGACCTTCTTGCTGCAAGGCAACAGCTCTAACCACTGCACAGCCACTTTAAGTCCTCTTTCCCATTTAATTTTGAGATGATTGGTTGAGTGGTCTTTGAGTGATTGTAGGTTCTGATAAAGTTTGGTAATCAGTTTATTTTTTCCCCTACCTTGATATGCCTCTTTTATAAGGGAGACTAGGCTGCCACTATGTTCTTCCGTATTTTATTACTGTTGAAATAGGACCTAACTTGGAGATTTCTAAAAAAAATTTAGGCTTTCCAAACCATATGTGTCTTTTAATGTTAAACTATGTAGTCCATCTTTCCCTGATATTGAGCAAAACGGTCCAATCCCCCTTGTCGACCATACCGCATAGCCTCCATCTGTTTGTCCTGGGAAAATTTCCTTTTTTTTAAAAACATTTTTATAATGGAAGTGGGTTGAGGGATTCAGAAACTAATTTTTAAATGATTTTTGGGATCATTAAAAAATATTTATTCCAATTATTCCTCTAATGGTCTGAGTCAAACCAAGATCAGCCCAGCATTTTATCATTGAACCACTTGGTGGTGGTGTCACTCTATCACTGACCTTTCTTCAGAAGCCAAGTTGTTTATTGCCGTGGCCCAGGTTTACCCCTAATGGAAACACAAACGTGAGTGTGTGTGTGTGTGTGTGTGTGTGTGTGTGTGTGTGTGTGTGTGTGTGTGTGTGTGTGTGTGTGTGTGTGTGTGTGTACCATTGATATAGGAACAATAGCAGATGTTATGGGATCCCACAAGCAAATGGCAACTTTGACGAGGTTGCAACGTAAAAGAGCCAGACGAGTAAGGCAAGTCCTAAACAGTCAGCTCAATGGTAAGAACAAGATCTGGGCAATACACAGCTACACCCTGCTAGTTATCAAATATCCTGCAGGAATGTAAGCTGGACAAAGGAAGAAATGCAGGCCACAGATATTAAGACACGGACAGTGGCGGTTCTACATCGAATTACTCCCCGGGCGAGGCCCCCTTTGAGCGCCCCCCCCCCCCCAACCGCCCCCCACCACCACCACCACCACACCACCCCACCTGCATGAACGCATGCATGTTTTCTACAAACAGGCATGTTTTATTAGAACGACTATTGAACATTCATTTTTCTAAGTTGCACATATTTACATTAATTACTATGAAGTTGTCAGAATGTAAAGCACTATACATTATATACTGTATCAAAATATATAGAATCAAATATACAAAAACAAACAATAACTAAATATTAAGAATATATGAACATAATAGATAATAAATATTCTAAATAGCAAAAATATTTCACACATAACAAACTAAAGATAATCACTACAGCATTGCACTTAGAACAGAAAACACAAACTAAAATTAAAACCTAACCTTGATGCAACGTCATCAATAATGTCATCATATGAAATCTGCTCCCCTACTGAGTGATTGATACTAATCAGAGCCAGGTTAGTGAGCCGCCCCTGAAACATAGGTGACCTCAGGTATGACTTGATCAAGTTTTGAAAAGCTCCTCTCAGCTTGAGCCACAGTGACTGGCAGAGCAGTCCAAAAGTTGGGGTAGATCTCCAATAGATCTTTATCATGATCCATAATATTTTAGAATTGCCTCTGAAATTGTAATTTAAACTGACATAAAAAACTGTAGACTAACAAAAATGCCAACTTTTACAGAAAAAATCAGGTAAAAAATAATCAGTGCAGCCATCTGCAATAAATAAACAGCATAGTTAGTGGTGACTTGGGAGTATTCTTCTGCTTGTAGAGTTGTTTTATTTATTATGTGAACATGATCAACATGTGTTTGTTGTTGTTCAGGCAGGCCACAGGCTGCAGCGAGCATTTAACAAATCCTAGTTTGAATCAGTAAAAAACGATTCAAGGACTTTTTTCGAATCATTTGAATATTCGTTTCAATATTTCAGCCCTATTAGCTCTGTTAGCAATTAGTTGACCGCATTTAACCGTTAAAATCCCAGTTAACTGGTTCAAAAAATTGAAAACATGCATCATGAGAGCTACATACCTTTATCTTTCTCCTCTTTTTTCTTTTTTTTCCCCCTGAATGGGGCACCTGGTGGTTTTAGCCTTTTTATGTTCATCTCTTCTGTTTGGCTCCTGACTCAGTAAGTTTCCTTTAGTCAGGACTAAACAATTTGACCTTGATGGGTGGGTGACCACAAAATCGTTTTGTTTTTCCTTTTTTTATTCGGCCATTTCACACAATTCAGAGAAACCTGAAAGAATGATAGGCCTGTGTTTATGGTATTATGAATGAAATATGGAAGAACTTTAAGATGTGATTGACTTTAGCCATGTTAATACAGTTGATTCAGCCCCTGAACGCTCATTTCATTTGGGAAAGACGCAGAGGTGAATTCCCCCGCCGCACCCCTCCCCTTCCTGTTCTTCATAGACACACGGTGCACGTGAACGTTCTCAGTCAGCAGGAGCGCCTGCAGCTGCAGGGGGCGCCAACTTGCTGTTTCCAATCCAGACACTGTCATATGACAGATAATAGAAAACCTCGGTGCGGCGCAGATTTCCTTTTTTTTTTTTTTTACTCAGCGCTTGTGCGCCCCTTTGTGTCATGAAAAAATGCCGCCCCGGGCAACTGCCCTGTCTGCCCGTGCCTAAAACCGCTACTGGACACGGAAGCTCCTAACCAGTCATGAAGGGTTCATCCCAAATCCAGCACCCTGAGATTGTACACTAGCCATAAGTAAGGAGGCCAAGGACTAGTGAGTGTGAGAGCCACTGTCCAGGATGAAACATCCAAGATCCAGAAGTACATCAAGGACAAGGTTCCAACAGATGGCATTCTCAGTGAACGTCTCAGACAATGGAATTACCATCCCAAACCCCTACATGAGATGTACCACAGACAGATAACTGAAGAGGCTGATATCAAGAAATCCTACCAATTGCTAGAAAGAGCTGGTCTGAAGGACAGCACAGAGGCTCTCATCGTGGCTGCACAGGAACAGGCCCTGAACCAGAGCAATAGAGGCCAAGATCTACCACACCAGACAAGACCCAAGGTGTAGGCTAGAGGCCCCTGAGACAATCCACCACATAACTGCAGGGTGTGAGATGCTGGCAGGAAAAGCATACATGGAAGTGGCTGGCATCGTGTCCGGAAACATCTGAGCAGAGTATGGACTGGAAGCCCCAAGGTCAAAGTGGGTAACACCCCCTAAGGTGGTAGAGAACGAGAGAGCCAAGCTCCTGTTGGGACTTCCAGATCCAGTCTGACAAAATGGTGATGGTGGACCAACCGGACATTGTGGTGGTAGACAAACAACAGAGGACAGCTGTTGTGGTTGATGTGTTGGATATTCAGCCAGTGTTGCTTTTTAAGTGGACAGTTTGATTTCACTGAAGTGTCATTGACTTAGAGTTACATATTGTTGATTAAGAGTTCCTTTTATTCCTTTGGGCAATCCCCACACTAAGCAAGCATGTAGCAACAGTGGAGAAAAGCCTCCCCTTTCATAGAAAACTACCTCCTAAAGATCATGGCTCAGTATGAGCAGCAGTAGCTCAGGAGGTAGAGCGGGTTGTCCAGTAATCGGAAGGTTGCAGGTTTGATTCCGGTTTTGACAAGAGAATGCTGTTGTTGTGTAGCCTGGCCTGCCAGACTCCTCCTCTGTTTAATTCTGCACAGAGAAAGGCTCTGGGAAGTCTTCTATTCAAATAACCCCACCCCCTGAGAATTCTAACCGAGCCAATCAGAGCGGAGCAGCGTATGTTACACACCACAAAGCTGCGTTTGTCATAAACATGACGACTGAAGCGGAGTTCGCTTCGGCTCCTTCCTCTGCTCTAAATGACTTGAATGTCTTAAAAACCAAAACAAGCAGAAGCGCTAAAAGCATTTCTTCTAAAAAAAAAAAGATGTTTGTGCCATTGCCCGACACCTTGTTTTACTACAGCTAAAAAACTACAGCGTCGCGCGGTACAGTCGGCATTTCCATCTTTTTTCTGATTGGTTATTTTTGAGCTGCCTAGTCCCGCCCCTCATGTGCCTCTCTGCCTGTGAGTTGCCAGACTTTCTCTGTGCAGAATTAAACAGAGGACGAGTCTGGCAGGCCAGGCTAGTTATTGTGTCCTTGGGCAAGACATTAAACCCACCTTGCCTGCTGGTGGCGGTCGCAGAGACTGGTGGCGCCGGTGTTCGGCAGGCCTCGCCTCTGTCAGTGTGCTCCAGGCCAGCTGTAGCTACATCGTAGCTCATCACCACCAGTGTGTGAATGTGTGTGTGAATGGGTGAATGACTGATTGTGTTATAAAGTGCCTAGGGGGTTGGGGGTAGAGGGTGCTACATCAAATACAGGCCATTTACCATTTTGTGTGACACACAGATCACCCTGCTCTACTTTAGTGTTAGGTGATGATTTCGAGTGCTGCGGGTGCCGAACCCCTTTGCTGAGTCAAGTTTAGCCAAACTGAGACTTTTTCAGTAAGAGATGGCCCATTTCCCTGTTCCTACAGTTGTCTTCCCATTTCAAATGGGCATAACTGAATACAACTGTAAGAACAACATTTACATTCCTTTGAATGTTTAAGTTGACTTTTATATTTTCTTAGCATTAAAATGTTTGAACTTGTTGAAATTTGAGGCTTAAGAAAGGAATTAAAGCACGTGACTGAAATGTGTTCATGTTCTTTCTCAATAGACTGTGGAGTCTTTTCTAAGGCTGACAAACATTTTAATGAGTTATGTTAACAAAAAACTATCTGTGTCAGTTATTTGTGTTTCATTATCCTGGTTGATTTAGTGCAGTTCCTGGTGGATTTGTATGAATACTTTCAAAATCATCATCCTGAAATTAGCAGCAGACATTTTGGACATCCTCTGCTCGTCGTCTGGCTCGTAAGGACTCCGTGGGTTCTCCCGGGGTTATAACGGCTTTGAAGTTGGATTTAATTATCCATGCAGACGGGTAATTAAAAGTGTCCACCTCATAAACACACACACGCACACGCACACGCACACACACACACACACACACACACCTCAGCTAAGCAGTAGAAGTCATATTTACTTAGACCAGTTCTGATTGGTTTTCTGAAGATTCGTTGATAATTTTAGGTCTGTTGCTGAAAGTCTGGCTTTGTAAATTTTGTAAAATAGAAGATCTTAGACATTCAAGCCTAAAACAAAATCTTCAAACAAGATCTCATGTTTCAGATGCATTGCCTCCTTCTCAACTCACATGCATACAAAAAAATACAAAAAGTAAAAATGATGTACAATGCATCCTAACTAGGGTATTTGCGGCCTCATTTAAAATGCTTGCTCACACACAAAACAGGGTCTGATAACTGCATAAGTGACTTTCCATACAACTTTGTGATTCATTACAGTTTTTCTCCATTGCTTAAACACATTTCTTGAAACTATTTCTCGTATTCTGAAAACAGTAAACACAAATCCACAAAAAATCTCACCCAATTTTCCAAACTTCGTATTTTCAGGTCAAAATTAAGTTCTACCCTCAAAACCATTCACTCTTGCAGAAAAAAAATTTTTTGCATTTAGGCATAACACAGAAGGCCTCAAAAAGACACACTACAACATAGCCGTACACATTGATGCAATAAATTGTCTCGATCGCTTAAACACTATAACCAACCTTTTAAACTCAAATTCCAAAACCATAATGCCATTTTTCAAAAAGCACACCCATTCCTGAACCATACACACTATTCCATGCTTTAACACATGAGTCAGATTGTCATGTTGTGTGGTAGAAGCCTAATCCATGACATACAGAATCAATCCACAAGATCAGGTAGGAACTAAACAAACAATATTTTATTAGAAAATGGTTGAACTAAAGGCGCAGCGGAAAGTCCTGCTGGGTTCTCCAAAGCGGGGATACAGACGGGGTGATCTAGAGACAAAGTGTTAGATCTGGTCCTTTGAGATCCCGATGGAATAATGGAGTTTTAGGGACTTAGGGTCAGGAAGAGGAGGATGCTCATGAGGGGAGGATGTCCAGTCTGGGGTGCTTACATGAGGCGAGATCCACGGGGGTAAACCTGTACCCAAGGGCTGAGGGAGCTGAGCATTGATGGTGCTGAAGATCCAAGAAGCTGAGGGTGGGCAGTGGAGAGTGGGGAGGCCAGGGATGAGCTGAGAGATGAAGTGGTGAGTATTTGAGTCCAGGTTGGTAGCATTCGGTTGTTGGTGTCGGTGGAAGTCTGCAAAAGGAGAGAGCGAGTGGGAATAAAAAAAAACGTTCCGAAGGCTGAGCTGAAATTCTAAGTCTTAAACTAGTTATCTCGAAAACAGAGGCTGTGATTATCTGATACCCAGGTTGAGCTAATCATCCAGCAAATGAAGACGTCTCTCAGTTGCTCAAATATCCCTGGCAGGCTGATGATCTGCAGCTTGTCCCACTCAAGGGACGCCACCTGGCGTCCAGGCAGAGGAGGAGGCAGTACGAGCAGCCTCGAAATCCCAGATGAGATAAGGTTCATCAATCCACGACCCACCCTGTGCTCGGGCTCATAACCTTCCCACTCCACCAGGTATTGGTGACCCCGGCCACGGCGGCGAACATCCAGGAGGCGTTGGACTCGGTAGCCAAGACCCCAATCAGCAAGCTAGACAGGAGGCGGAGGATCAGGGGATGGGCAAAGGGGACTGGAGGAAACAGGCTTCAGGAGGCAGACATGGAAAACGGGGTGTATTTTCATGTTTGGTGGGAGGACCAGACTGACAGAGGAGGGGTGGATGACAGCCGAGATGGTGTAGGGACCGATATATTTGGGAGAGAGCTTCCGACAGTGATCCTTAAGCCGGATGTCCCTCGTCAATACCCAGACGTGCTGTCCAGGCGCATAGTGTGGTCCGGGTCTCCGATGCTGGTCAGCCAGGCGCCGATTGCGGTCAGCATTCCTCAGTAGTGCCCTTTGCGTGGAGGACCAGGTATGGTTAGCTCTCTTGAGGCATAGGGGAACCGAGGTGACTGTGGAGGGAAACTCAAAGGGGAACAGGCAGAGTTGGAAACCAATAGATGCCTCAAACAGGGACAAGCCAGTGGCAGAGGAAATATGGGAATTGTGTGCATACTCAATCCAGGGTAACTGTGAACTCCAGCTGGAGGGGTTGGAAGAACATAGACAGCGAAGCATCCCCTCCAGCTCTTGGTTCATCCTCTCACATTGACCATTTGACTGAGGATGAAACCCAGAGGTCAGTGCGACTTTGGCTCCGAGATAGGTGGCAAAGTCTCTCCAGACCCGGGGTATAAACTGGGGACCTCGGTCTAAGAGAATCTCTACTGGGATACTGTGTAATCTAAAAATGTGTTTCACTCACAGATTGGCTGACTCGGCGGAGGAGGGAGGGGATTTTGGAGGTATCAGGTGGCAGGCCTTGGAGAATCTGTCCACCACCATCATGATTACTGAGAATCCTTGAGAAGGGGGTTGACCAGTAACAAAATCCATTGTAAAATGGGACCAAGGTCTGGAAGGAACAGGTAACGGGTTTAGTAGGCCAAAAGGTGGTTGGTTGCTGCCCTTGTTACAGGCACAGATCTGATAGACGGCTACGTATTCTTTAAAGAGCAAGTCACTCCAAATCACCATTTTTTTTTGCTGATAAACTATATAAATGAGTGTCCAATTGTGCTGCAGACAAATGTAGTCAATAATTCTGCATTTTAGTTGGTCTTAGTTAAAATTTATATATTCTGCCTAAAACTGTCAGTGTTGCGCCATCGTCAGGCAAAAACTCAGCACTGCATTTGAATTTAAATCTGCCATCGCTATTGGCTAAGAGGTACACTATGATGTTAGATGGTAGATTATGATGTTACAATGTCGTGAGTGTGTGTATTTGTTAGAGGCTCTGCCCGCTCGGTCTGCTAGGCAACAGCATTTGTTGCATTTTTCAAACAGGAAGTGGGAGTTGAGTAAGAATCTGGCAGGGGGTGACTTGCTCTTTAATGTCTTTAAACATTGTGGACCAACAGAATGAGCGTCTGATGAGTACCACTGTTCGGCTGACTCCGGGGTGTACCGAAAACCTTGCTGTGTGGGCCCAATGAATGACCTTGCTCCTTACTGAAACTGGGACAAACAGTGTGTTGGGGGGAATCTTGTCTGGACTGGGTGTTGTTTTCAGTGCCTCGAGTACCTGGTCTCGTATCTCCCATGTGATGGCCCCAAGGACACAGTCTGGTGGAATGATGGTAGCTGGCTCAGGATCAGAATCAGCGGAGAACTGTTGAGAATGGGCATCGGGTTTGGTGTTCCTTGTGCCTGGCCTGTAAGAGACCACAAAATGGAACCGAGAAAAAAACAGGGACCACCGTGATTGTCGTGGATTCAGTCTCTTTGCCTCCTTTAAGTAAGCCAGGTTCTTATGATCTGTCTAAATAATGATGGGGGGCTCAACTCCCTCCAACCAGTGTCTCCATTCCTTCAGGGCAAGTTTTATGGCCAGAAGTTCCTGATCCCCCCATGTCGTAAATTCTCTCAGCTGGCGAGAGGCGTCGTGAGAAAAAGGCACATGGATGGAGGCGATGGTCTGTGGGAGAGACTTGAGACAACACAGCACCCACACCTGTATCAGAGGCATCTGCCTCGAGTGTAAATTGCTGTAACGGATCAGGACGGGTCAGAACAGGTGCTTGTGTGAACCTTTCTTTCAGTGTGGAAAAAGCCTTGTCGGCTTCACAGTTCCATACAAAAGGCCTCTTAACGGAGGTTAGTCGTGTCAAGGGTGTGGCTGTCTGACTGTAACCTTTGATAAAGCTTCTGAAAAAATTGAAGAAGCCCAGAAATCTCTGCAACTACTTACGGGTAGTGGGCATAGGCCAGTCCTGAACCGCTTGGACCTTCTCAGGGTCAGGTTTCAGTGTAAATTCTCATTGGGAATCTCCTGTTCAGCTGTCCCCAACCAATTCATGTTTATTTATAAAGCGCCAAATCACAAGAGTCGACTCAAGGCACTTCACATAATAAGCCACGGTGTGTGTGTGTGTGTTCCTTGTGTGTCACACTTAGAGATCCCAAGGGTGAATCCTTATTAGAGTCTTTAAAGGTGGAATCGTAGGGGTGAGTCACCTTTTTTGTTAAACCCTATTTGGTCTCCTGTTTTTGTGCTGCCAGGGACTGATGTCATTCTTTTAATTTTATTTTATGGAGGTTAGACAAACACTCAGTAAGGGACATTTTTGTTTATAATTTTAGGCATTGGCTCACCCTGAGTTTGATTTCCTACCTCAGTTGTTGAATTTTTGTTAGCTTGTAGATTTGAGTGTAAAGAGTATTAATTGCCGTTTTGGTAAATAAATACCTTGGTTATATGTTTAGAGCGTGTGGTTGTTTTGATGGCTGGTGAAGGGGGATTCCACCCACCTAGACAGGTCGTAACACCACTCTGGCTGCCTCTCTTCCAGACCGCCCAGAGCGACAGTCACACAAGGGTAACGTAGACTCTGCACAATGGTGCCGTGTGGTTTTATGAATAAAGTTCATCTTATCAAACCATACAGCAGAAACAGATTTTTTTCTGAAATTTACTCAGATACTTACAAGGTTCTGCTAAAACATCTAGCTTACATTCCACCATTTCATTCGTCATCTATTATACGTACAACCATCATTTAATTCATACTTTGTCCTGTATAATCATTAGTTAGGAAAATAGAATTAAATTCATTTTTGTATTCTTGCCTCTGTGTGAATTAATATGAAGTGTGTGTGTGTGTTCCCTGACTAGTCAAAGAACCTAAAGTCTTCTTATTGAACATTCCAAGACCAGTCAGATTGATATTTTATATTTATATGGAATATTACATCTTACTTAAAACATATGTAGCCAATACTCACCGCTACACAGAGACACAACCAATGTATATACAGTGCTGCATTTGTATTCATGTACCATACACACACCAAAAACATTATTCCTCCTCAGCATCTTGTCTTTTGTCTGGGTCAAGCCAAAGAATCTCATCCACATCACAGGCTATATTGGCCCGAGCCAGGCAGTGGGGGCAAAATCCTCTTGCTTGCCTTGTCCACCCCTGGCATGCATCTACCAAGACGTCGAGGCATCTGATCGACACTGTGTGGGTTGCTGGAGCACAGCGACACACACACACGCACGCACACACACACTCACTCACTCACTCACTCACGCACACACACACTCACTCACTCACGCACACACACACTCACTCACTCACTCACTCACGCACGCACGCACACACACACACACACACATGCATGTGCACGCACGCACGCACACACACACACATGCATGTGCACGCATGCACGCACACACACACACACACACACACACACACATGCATGTGCATGCATACACACACATGCATGTGCATGCACACACACACACACACACGAACTGGGCAAGTAAACATAAATATCTGATTATGAATATTTAAGAGTCGGGAGGGTGAATGCTGAGTGCAGCTGGGCCACATAGATCACGGGGGAAACAGTAACAGAGTAACTAATAAATTACATTACAAATGATATCTGAAAGTCAAGGGCCAGGCCATAAACAAATGACAAATATAAGGACCATAACAAAACAACATCAGCTGTCCAGATCAGCAGTTTATGCTTTCAGCTGTTTAGGATATTTCCACCAGTTTTAATCTACTTTAAGCTCCGTCTCATTTGCTGCTAAGCTTTATTATTTTCCATTAAATTCTGCTAACTTTGACAACTGAACTCAATTTCAGCATCAGTTTAGTTCTCAGGCATCTTCAGCGACGAGTTTTCGAACTCGGCATAAAAACAGCATTACATTGAGCATAACAAATATAACATCCATCTCTGGCTTTGTCAGAGCTAAACTTATCAAATGGGCAGAGGAAGGATTAGTAGATGAGCTGCTTATGGCACAAACTTAGAAAAATATTTTCCAACTTCATCCTACATCTCTACAAGTCTGTTTGGGTACTTTAAGACAGGGTGGTGTAAAAAGGGTGATGTAACTTGCTGGTGGGATATTTATTTTTTTTTTTTGTTAAGGGAGGGGGTGTTATAGCCGCTAACTGTCCATCCCAAAGGCAGGTAGGTGATCAGCACCACAGACAGCGCCTCTTCCTGTTCCCCGTGATAAGCACTAGGGCCAGTGGTGCATTGAGTTTGGGCTTCTATCCCCCCTCTCTCCAGAAGGCAGGCAACACAACTTCCAATCGACTGATGACACCCGAGGCTTACAAATGCCTAGGCTGCCAGTGCCATGTGGTGTGATAGAAGCCTAAACAATGGCATACAGAATCAGTCCACAAAAACTCAGGTGAGGGTGAAAACAATGAATTATATGAAAAGGTTAACTAAAGGCGCAGCAGGCAATCCAGCTGGTACTCCTGGAGTGGGGATTCGGGTGGGAGATCTAAGAAGAGAGGGGGTTAGTTCGGGAGTTTATGATCCAAGTGAATATTGAAGTTTGGGGAACTTACAGTGGTGTGAATGGGGAAGCTCGTGAGGGGAGGAGGCCAGGTCTGGGGTAACTCACATGTTCATCCAGGTGGGGGGAAAAGTGAAGGGT
The DNA here is from genome assembly GCF_043380555.1 of Nothobranchius furzeri. Classification (NCBI taxonomy): domain Eukaryota; kingdom Metazoa; phylum Chordata; class Actinopteri; order Cyprinodontiformes; family Nothobranchiidae; genus Nothobranchius; species Nothobranchius furzeri. Next base: position 42,334,168 of record NC_091754.1, read on the forward strand.
CCGAGCGAGAGCCAAGGGAGCTGAGCACAGGAGTACTGGAAGGTCCAAGGAGAGAAGGGTGGATGGTCGAGAGTGGGAGGCCAGGGACAGACGGAGAGATTATGGGCCGGGTGTCCAAGTTGAGAAGACGTCCAGTTGTCGTTGAGGTTGAAATCTGAATGATGATGAAGAGAGAGTGGTAGGCATTAATAGGTGTGGCAAGGAGAAATAGAGGACTTAAAATACAACAAGTGATTGTGGAGAGGTGGCTGAGCCTTTTTGGTACCCAGGATGAGATAATCATCCAGCAAATGAGGACGTCTCTCAGTAGCTTATATCCCTGGGCAGCTGATGAGTTGATGGTCTGCAGCTGGTTCCACTCCCAGACATGCCCACCTGCAGCAGAAGGCCCAGACCTGATAAGTGAGGTGTAACGTATCCCAGACTGTGACAGCCAGTTAGAAAGAGTACTTGGATCTGTGCTGCTGTCCCCGCTTGCGCTGTCGTATCACCACTAGTCAACCAAATAGCTGTACTGATTTGAATAATTTAAATAGCTGTAAAGCTTTGTAGATTTGTTCAAATAGCAGTAGTGCTTTGTTAATTTAATCATCCAGAAATACACCATCTGTCATGATGTGAATTGCACTGCAGCCGGTGTGAACGTTTTGAATAAACTCGATTTTTTAAATCTATTCAGAAGCTATAAGGAAAAGGGACCACATACATTCTGCATTCAGTGTGAATGCTTGAGGCTTTTGCATCCATCTACCTAATACATTTAGTATTACTTTGTTGTGATGCGCATTTATTGTGAAATTTATAACATTTTGAGAGATAGTTTTAGCATCCAATGGGAAAAAGAACCAGTAGGGCCATTGTCTTCAAAAACAAAACAGTTATGTTATAATATTCAAATTAATCTTTTCCAGTGATGAGTGTCAGAAAAACTGAAAGTATCTGAAATCTGCCAAGTTGTCATGTTGAGTGGATTGGAGGTGATGGACCATGTGTGGTGGAGAGTTCAGGAGGCAGGAGAGCAGGCACGGATGAAAAATAAAAATGGTTTTAATGGTGGAATGGGAACGACAGGAACAAAACAACGGTGACTACAAACAATGATCTGACAAAGGACATAACGAGACGGGAGGTATAAATACACTGGGGAAAATAAGGAACACATGGGCAGGTTAACAAGGGGCAGGTGAAACCAATAGCGACTAATCAGGCAGGAGAGGGACACAGTCAGGAAGGCAGGGGCAGATTGTGACACAAGTATATTTGTGTCAGCATGTAATTAGAGCTATTTCCTTTTTGAACCTGATGTTAAGATGAAGCAGATCGCCAGAGTCACAAACAACCGCTGTCTAACAACTAAAGATGCTGTGCATTGTTTGTGCATCTGCTGTACATGTAATATTGTTGATGGTCTATGAGTTTGCTGCAACAATATAAAGATGAAAGGATCTCTTTACTCTCACACCAATGCTTTTTGAAAATGAGCTATCCCTAAACGTGTCCACTTGTTCTCCCCTCCATGGAACTAAGGTGTTTAATCACCCTGAGCTGTGACAAGAAACTCGCCTACCTTTTAAGCATGGCGAGCTGCTGGATGGGGCTGATTGACAACACCCTAATTAACCAATCAAGGTGCGCTAGGCGATTAGGCACCTATGTGGTCACTCCAAGTCCAATTACCTTCTGCCTCTCCCTCGCTTCCTGTTCAGCCAATCTGTCGGCCATGCAGAGCCTAACGACCCTCTAATAAGACAAGCGCTCTGAGTCCATCTTAATCAAAATCAGTCGTCTTTTTGATGGTGTCTTGATGTGGTCGTTGATCATGAAGCCAGTCCTCAACCTTTTGTCACCTTGGCTTGCTGAGAAGCTGCATGGCATCTGAGAATATTAAAGCAGAAAGATGATTTCCTGATGAGGAGTTTAAATTTAATTCTCTCCTCTGAAAGATGAAAGGGTCAGCAGAGGATAGTGGGCTCCCAGCATGAAATGAAAAACCCACTCTGATTTTTTTTGCCCACTCTTTATCTCTCATCCTTGGATTCCTAGGCCATTATGGGATGTGATTGGATCAAGGAGCCTTGTCGGCCCGTCTACTTTGTTGCCTGGAGACCGTTTAACCTGGATTTATAATCCAAACCAAAGACCTACTCTGGGCAGCTTAAAACTAATGATTATTTTCCTTCTGGTTATGAATTGAACGTGTTAGGCTTGTTTAAATGTAACCTAGGCAACACTGGAGCTGCAGAGCTCAGGCGCCACACCAGGGATTCACAACGACACAGGTGGAGAGCGAGGGTGCAAAACCAGAGGGACAGAGACACCAGAGAGCAGAAGTTTGTCTGCGACCTCTTTTATTAACTAAATAAAGCCCCCGTCTAAAAGTATACGACTTAAAAAAAGTTTGAGTCCATAAAAGCAATTTAAAACATGTTCTTCAAGAAGACCCCCAAAGATACTTGGGCTCCTCCCAGATCCACAAAGTCACGCGGAGGGAATTTCCAGGATGGGAAAGGCGACATCCCGGCTTCAGCGTCCGACTCCAGTGGTCTCTGGTCGCTCTCAGCAGGCACTCGTCTCAGGCGTGATCTCCCGGGGGCTCTCGCCGCTCCTCCCTGACAGGGACAGAACACTGGGGCAGAACCTTTGTCTGTGACGCGGTGCAATCTCTTTCTCTTAGGATCGGCCCATACGGCGCGTCACCCAGCATACAACAGTGGAAGCCGTCTACTCACGGATGCAGGCAGAGGTCCAACCTCTGCCTGCTGTCATTCAAAGGCGTTGCTCCCACTCGTTGTCACTGCACGCCAGGGATGAACCGGTCCTCCTGCGATCCAACGCGTTCCGTGCTACGTCCTCTTATATTATGGGCCATTCCCATCTGTACCGGGTCGGCCCGGGCCGGGTAGCGTAGGTTGTTTACATATCTGGGTGGCCTGGTATGTTTCCGGGCCAACCAAGGCTCATTCTCAGCCCTCTTCTCGAGGGGGTCTGCTTCAGGCCGACCAGGGCCTACACACCCACTGCTGACAGCAAATTCACACCTTCCATTAGAGCAAGCCTCTGATTGGTGGGTAGAATCATTCCACATGGGCTTAAGACAAGGATGTGTGGAATCAACCGGGCCAGGCTGGGGCCGACTGGGGCTACCCGGCCCGGGCCGACCCGGTACAGATGGGAATGGCCCAAAAGTCCAGTCCCTCTGCCTTCTTGCTTCTTTGGTCTCTTTTTACTTTTCGCAGTTCTGCAGCTTCCTCCCTTTATCAGCCTGCTAACTATGCACACCTGGTGCGCTCTCACAGTCACGCCCACCTCTTCAGGTGACTGTCATGTCAACAGTGGCAAAACAATGTAAACTAAACATGCACATAAAACCAACAACACACAACAAAACAATGCAATAACACAAAACTGTTAAGAAATTCCAACAATTATAAAAAGAATTTAAAGCAACAAAAACACACATTCCCCTGTGTGACACACACATCTGATGAACGCATGGAGCTCTATGCTGTCAGCTTTTGTTGTGATGGTGAACAAATTCCATGTGATGAGTTCAGGAGCTGCTTCCCGGCCCCCGTTGTTTTGTGTTTTATTCCTGTCTCCTCATGATTTCGTCATACCTGCCCCGATTGTGTCCTGGATTGGTTCAGTGTACCTGCCTCCTCCTCGTGGTCCAGTGCTTGGATCCTCACCCCCACGCCACACTTCATCACATAAAAACTTTTTTGATAAAAATCACCAAACTTTACTTTGACTCATGTCTGCTGAAGACAATTTTAGGCTTTAAATAGACTTGTAAAGTTTCTGCACTGGATCTTAAATGATCCTGAGTTACATCTTAACCGTGTATGTTTACGCACGCACTGGCCCTCTTATCCGTGTGCCCTTTTTGAATGTTTTTTAAAGGATACACGTAGTCTACGTGACGTAGAAGTTGCAGTAAACTTCAATGATTACACATTGTCTACAGCACTATTAGACACTTATCTTTACAGGTTATCAGCAAACAAATGGTGATTTATGTGTTACTCACAAAAGTATGAGAAATGGGAGGGAACCCATTCCCAAAAAATAAATTAATAATAGCTCCTGCAGCATCACAGACTTTTTAAAGTGTCCTTCTGCTGACATGTTCGTTCTCTAATGGAACAATGCACTTTTCGGTTTATTTTAGCAGTTTGCTTATTTTTGGTCCCTAACTTGTTTGGCCTGTCTGTGGTATGATTGAGTTCAAAAGTAGCAACAATATTTGTTTGACCAGTCCTGCATCTCATACGGTAGCATAGATTCTGAAAGGGTTTCTGGTGATGAGAATAGATGCCAACCAACTCGAGTCTCCGAATCGTCATTGACAGATTCAGCCCACTGAGCCTCAGCAGGTGAGAGCTGGTATGCAGCGGGTACAGAAAGTATTCAGACCCCTGTCAATTTTTCACTCTTTGTCATCTTGCAGCCATTTGCTAAAATCAATTAATTATTTTTTCCTCATTAATGTTCACACAGCATCCCATATTGAAAGAAAAGTAGAATTTTAGAAATGTATGCAGATTTATTATTTTTTTTCAAGAAAAAGAAGAAATATCACATGGTATTCAGACCTTTTGCTGTGACACTCTTATGTTAAAATCAGGTGCTTTCCATTTCTTCTGATCATTCTTGAAATGGTTCTACACCCAATGTGCGAACAGTGAAAAAAGCCGAGGGGGGCGGGTGATTTTTTCACTTTTTATTTATGAAAATTGCAACATGCTTTTGTGTGCTGATTGCCGGGTATTTAGGTTTCCTCTTCTGAAACTGACAAAAAAAAAAACATAAACATAAAAAAGGAGAGTTGTGTTAACATCTTTCATCTTTGTGCGCAAGTGGCTGGGTGGCAAAAACCAACACCTGCTATCAACATGTGATGTACACTTTTAAAAAAGATGACGTACAAAATCCAGATTAATAGACACTTTACCATCCAAAGACAGGAGGAGGTTTGGCGAGAAGCTTACTGAAGACAAAATTAAAGTTATTAGAAGCTCGCATGAGCTCTGGGATGATGGAAAACCCTGGCCCGATTCGCCTGTGTTATTTCTTTTTTTTTTTTTCACAAATCTGCAGGGGAGATATTTATTCTTACTTTACCCCCACCTACACCTTCATTGGAGTCCAGCTGTGTTTGATTTTACTGATTGGACTCGTCTGTATAAGACCTTACAGCTCACAGTGCATGTCAGAGCAAATGAGAACCAGCAGAAACTGCCTGAAGGTCTGATCAGGCCGGCCTTAGACTACGATAGATCTTTGTACGGTTCAGCCACTCCCACTACCTGCAAGTGGTGCAGGCTGCGCCATTGAGGGTGTGCTGTGGAGCTTTTCGGTCTACTCCAGTGTCTGCACTTCTTTGTTGAGATGGGAGAGATGCCATACGAGATGAGGATTAAGAGTACGGGTGCCGTGACCCCTACATTGGCTCTTTTGAGCCTGTATTAGCGGTTGGGAGGCAACAAGGAGGGGGAGGGTTTCCCGATGTGCTTCGAGAGAAAGCGACTGAATTGGGCTTCCTTGAGTGGCTGCTGTGTTCAACCTTGATTTGGCCTGAGGCACCGCCCTGGCTGTTGCTGGACCCTGAAGTGGTCCTTTCTCTTTTGGTCCGGGGTAGAAGAGGTGTGTGGGCTAGCGCTTCTGAGGATTTTATGGAGTCTGTTTGGGGAACGCCTTTGCAGCTGTTTACCGATGGGTCCAGGGATCTAATATGTGGTAGGGCGGCAGTGGGGGTGGTGGTCCCTTGTTGGGGGTGTAGTATCTGGGGCTGGAGTTTTATTCTGCGATAGGTCAGGTCAACTTGGAGATGTGGCAAGCCACCTGGGACACAGAGAGTACAGGGCGGTCCTGTTATTGGTTGCAGCAATGGGTGGGAGGTGGAGGGTTGGCACATGTGTATGGATGGCATTGCTCAGTGGTTTCAACCGGGTTGAGATTGGGCTATAGTTGCCTGGGTGGGGGTTTTAGTGGGGAAACATCCAGACAGCTGCTGTGACTCTGGGGAGTTGGAGACTGTAGGACATGCTGGTTTTATGCTGAGGAGAGGAGGTCCTTGTTTGTTTTTCGGGGGGCTGTGTTCAGTTTATGGTCTCTGTTGGGGGTGATGGACTGGGATGTGGTAGGAGTGCTGCTTCACTTTCTTTGTGCTGTAGGGGCTGGGGTGTTGTTAGGGTGTACCCCATATTTTGTAAGATGTACACCTCCAAAAAACCCTTCTAGTGCCCGTGGACTGACTTGTGTTCCGAATTATAGGAACAACTATTAAAAACGGTAAATGGCCTGTATTTGATGTAGCTCCTTCTAGAGTCCTGGAACCCCCCAAGGTGCTTACAACTTTATCAGTCATTCACCCATTCACACCCTGTTGGTGATGAGCTACGATGTAGCCACAGCTGCCCTGGGGCACACTGACAGAGGTGAGTCTGCCGTACACTGGCACCACTGGTCGCTCCGACCACCACCAGCAGGCAAGACGGGTTAAGTGTCTTGCCCAAGGACACAATGACAGACAGTGCGAGGCTCGAACCTGTGAGTACTTAACCCCTTTGCCATCCCCCCCACCCCCCCAACAAACAAACAGATAATTGTTTCAAATGTAATTTATTGAATTATTCATTGGTTTTGTTTTAAAATTTCATAGAAACAGTTTAACCTGGAACACCCGAGACAGATGAACTGGACAACTCCTGATGCATTATGGGTAACTTGTTTCTATACTGGACCAAAGCAGTCGTGCAGAGAGGCCGCAGCATCAGGGTGACGGTGATCAACGAGCCGTTAAGATTGTACACCCTTCTAATATATCCAATGGGACGTCAGACTCTGTGTGTGTGTGTGTGTGTGTGTGTGTGTGTGTGTGTGTGTGTGTGTGTGTGTGTGTGTGTGTGTGTGTTTGTGTGTGTGTGTGTGTGTGTGTGTGTGTGTGTGTGTGTGTGTGTGTGTGTTGCACCAGAAGTGACAGTACATTTGGCAGAGGTATGAATATTTTATAGAGTGAACTCATTAGATGCTCAGCCTCTCGGGAGCTCAGAGGAGTTTGTTTTGTTCCAGATTATTTGTGTGATGAATTATACATCTCTAAAATTTAGCAATATGAAAACAACACAACTACAATTAGTGAGAGCCACAGCGTGCGGCTTGCACCTCGTCTGTGTAGGAAACTAAGTCTGCTTTGGGATATTAATACCAGCTCATCACTTTGGTACTTGCTAGGGAAAGTCATTCAGTTGGGATGGTTAAGATGAGGGGCTCAGAAAAGCAGTGTGTTATGACGAATGTCCCGTGGTTGCAAAAACAAGTGTGTGTGCATGTGTTTGTGCGTGTGTAGGTGTGTGTGCTCGTGCATGTGTTTGTGCGTGAGTAGGTGTGTGTGCACGTGCATGTGTTTATGCGTGTGTAGGTGTGTGTGCGCGTGTGACCTGGTTGCTTTTTTTTTCAGGACATTTTGTTTTAAAATAGAATAGAATAGAATAGACTTTATTAATCCCAGAGTGGGGAAATTCACTTGCTACAGTAGCACATACACTTAGAGAGAAGGAAGAAGAGAGAAAATAATAAATAAATAAATAAATAAATAAGAAAATAATAAATTACAGGTAAACACACAAAGGCATTAAGATATCATTGTAACCTTCAAACACTAAACAACAAATAAAAAAGAAACATACAAATAACCAAATACCCAGACTTGTTAAGCCTGTTCAGGTCTGTAAATGCAAAAGATCACGTGTCAGTTGCTGTTGTCCGTGGAGGATGTAAAAGATATTTTTTAATAATTGGACTCATGCTCACAGGGTTCCTGATGTTAGGAGCAGTTAGCGAGTTACCTGAACTCTACGAAGAGATGTGTTGTGCTGCGTGTCACACAAGCTAATTTGGAGGCAGCAAGCTGCGGTTTCAGAACGCGTTCGTGAAATGGAAAACAGTTTAGACGTTTTTTACTTGACATGGTGGCTGTTTGGAGTCGCCCTTGAGACTACCTTAAGGCAGAGGTAACAAGCTCTGGCCTGTACCAAAACAATCGCTGTAATGTGAATCTGGCTGAAAAATGCAACCCATGGCCACCCCTAGAAATTTGCTCCCCCCCCCCCCCCCCCCCCCCCCCCCCCCGGAAATGCCAGTGTTAACAAATCATATTAATGTGCAGTCAAGCCATGTATTAACTGTGTTTATTCAAGACATGATTGTAAAACAAAATTAAAATATTACAATTAATGAGTAAAGAAATAATCAGAATAAAACGTATACATATGTTTCTGCTGCTCACCATTTAAAAAAAGTTTTTTATCTCCATAGTTTTTTTTGTGAACACAGCAACACAGGTGAATTAACTTTAAAAAATAAATTTTTTAATGAACTTGGGGTAACATTTTAAATAACTGAAATGTATTTTTCTTAAATGTTTGCATTTTTAAAATTTAAGTTAAATGTTTTGGATACGTACTTTTATTTTAATAAAAATGAATAAAGGTGCAATGCAGTACATCTCCACAGGCTTCAATTCTCCCAGTGTTACCACAAGCACCAATTTGGTGTGCCACCCCAAAAAATTTTTCGGCCCCATCAGGCCATCAAAATTTTCTGGAGGCGCCCTTGCCCCCCCAGAATGTTTATGTAGACTGATGCTCTGTCCTACCTACCCCAGAATCTGCAAACGGGCCTGTGAGCATCTTGATCAGCACTTCTCGAGGTCGCCTCTTTAAGGGACTCACTTACTTACTGAGGCACACGTGCATGCACGTTCACCCCAATACAGTTCACAGACATGCATACACCTGCTCACCCCCTCCCCTGATCCTCCTGTCCAGTCTTAGCCAGCAGGGCTGGAAGCAGTGTTAAGTCTGACAAGAAATTAGTGTCATTTGTCTATGATTCTTTTTAATTTTAGTCACAATTTAGTTGTCCAATTTGAGTTTTATTTTTATTTTAGTTGACAAAAAACAAAGCTATTTTTGTCAACTACAGTATATGTAATCATCTGATGCAATAATTTTCAACGTGTGTAAAGGAAATGTTAACTGCACCTACTTGGAACTGTAAAGAAACATGAAAAATTCACATTTCACACTTTGGATCAATAAAACTCTGTATTTATGAATGTTTCTATTATAATAATTAATAGCAAATACCAAAAGAAATACTGACAGTTGGAAATTGTGCCTCTCAATTGTAGCGTGGATAATCTACATACTAGAATTTAACGCTGCTGCTATTCAGCTCTGTTAAATCCTGAAAAAGATCAAACAATTTGGGTTATGAAGCTTATATTATATATAAATATCCACGGATATTTATATAGTCGATAGAAGTTCATACACCAACTGGCCTGGTCTATATTTAATCCAAAGATTAATATTTAATTTAAGAGATTTAATTAATAGCAAAAGTTAATTTATTAAACCAGAGGACTTAATGGAATCTTTGCATGTTCAATAACCAAATATACACCATTCTGTGTATCATTTCAAAGAAGAGTCAGGTTTAAAAAATTAAGAATTTATTACTAACAATTTAAAATGACAATTTAAAAAGGACAATTTATAACAGCTTTGATATTAAACTTGGTATTAAAAGCAACCTGTGTCTGGATGGAAGCTAAATTGAAATGTGTGTGTTTGGATGTGTGGATGGAATCTCAGAAGGTTCCTATCAGAGAGAGAAACACGTTCTGGGTGAAAGAGTTGTTTTGCAGCTAACTAAGTTGTTTCTTAGAGAGAACAGCATCGGACACAATCTGTGTTCTACCTCACCGATCAGACGACCCTCTGTGTGGATCCGGAGGTCAAAGGGAGGATGTTGTCAGCCTCTGGGTACTCGGTCCGGTAGGGAAGACCCGAGCAGTACCAACTCTCTCGTCCAAGAGTTGCTGCAGGGTACACAGGTGTTGAGCTTGCTTCTAAACTTAACTCTGAAGGAATTTTGCGTCAGCTGGTGCAGGTGGCGTTTATTTGGAACGATTCTATCGGCGTGACAGAACAGCTTAGGTGGAGGCTTCGGGCGGCTGACCCTTATCCTCATGGACTCTCGTGCCACGGAGAGACTTTGGTTGGTTCAGAACTGAACTTGAACGGAGGAGTTTGGTTTTAACAAACCTCAGGACACGCCCTGTCAGAGATAGAAAGCTTTGATTATGGAGCAAAGACATGTGAAGTGGTTACCTTTAACCTGAATTCAGTCCTGCATGGTGTGTATAAGTGTACATGACCTTCTGGTATTGTTAAACATTACTGATTATCATAAATAATACTATTATTAACCAAAGAATAATAAGTCATTTCAGTAATTAAATACATTTATAATGAACCATGATGATTATTTATGATGATTATTTATGAACCTTGTAATAGACAGTGAAAAGAGTTTATTAAAAATGATTATTTTAAATCTTGGAGTGTCCTTCATCTTGAGATGGAACAGCAGACAGATAAAAGGCAGTCAGACTAAAGATGGTTTTAGCAGACTTTATGTCTGCTGTAACAGATAATCTGTAGATAGAAGTATAGCCAGGACAGCTTGACCCAGCTGGGGAAGTGTGACCTTTGGGTCACAAATGAGACCATTCATGTCGCTACACAATATTATTAAAGTAAAACAAATCTGTATAATGTACAGTAATACACTGTGATGGTGGCACAGGAGTAAAGTGCTTGCCCCATAATCGGAAGGTTGCTGGTTGGTGCCCCGCTCAGTCTGTGTCAAGTAACAGGAGCTGGACCCAAAAGCAAGGCTCCAGAATGAGGAGGTAAAAAGCAAATGTCCTTTATTAAGGCTGAGGTCGAATGGTATTTGGCCATTTCTGGGTGTGTGAAATCAGTGGCTGGGGCCAGCATCCCTAGGAAGCGGGTCCCTGCTAGGCGGTCAATGGTCCCTTGGTGGACTGAAGCATGTGGCGTTGCCATACGGGCCAGAAATTGGGCCTATAGGCAGCTCAGGAAGCATCTGGTGGAGGTGTACGTGCTGGCCATAGGTGCTGGCCTTAAGAAGTTGAGAGCGCAGGCTAGGTGGGTGGTGAGGGCTGTGAAGAAGGCTGGCTGGAGGGATTTTTGTGGCACGTTGGTGCCCCGTACTACTGTCACGTCGCTGTGGGGTATGGTTCGCAGGATGTCAGGTGTGCAGGTGCGGCACAGGATACCTGTTGGGGGCCGGTTGGCATCGGATGATGGGGCGAAGGCGAATATGTTGGCAGCTCACTTTCAGGGGGTTCATAGAGAGCTGCATTGGGATTGGATCCTGCAGGACCCAACACAAATCTCGCGGGAGCGGGCGGTGGGAATTTTGCTGTGGGCGGGAATGGTCGGCTAAAAGAAGCAGTGCGGGATCGGGATGAGCATGATGGAGTCGGCAACTGATGTTGAAAAGAAGCTGAAACGAGGTCTTTATGACACAAAAAAACCAAAGCAAGGCAAGTCAGACATTTGGAGGAGTTTCTCGGTAGTTTGTGACAAAGCTGGAAATGAAGTGGACTTTGTCAGTTGTGATAAATGTGCAAAAATACTAGTCTACAATTTCTGAATACCTCACCTCCTGGCTCTCTGACAACCCAGACCCAGACAACGTGCTTCAATGGTGGAAGTTCAACAAAGAGTGCTTCCAAGCGCTCTCAAAGCCGGCGTGTTTCATCTTCAGTATCCCTGCATCCAGTGCGCCTTCAGAGCGGGGCCTTCAGTGTCTGTGGGCGCATCTTAGAAGAGAGACACACAGGATTGGGACCGCAGTCTGTCAGCCGTATCCTCTTCCTCCACAGCAATATTCCAACCATGTGATTAATTAGTAAGTTATCTTTGTTATTTATTAGTGTTATTTGAGCCACTCGATCTGTTGCTATTTGTTAATTAGGCGCCTGTGTTACTGAGCGGCTGCCTGTTTGAACGTTTTTATTTATTTTATTTTTTCCAAACAGAACACCTGCAAGATATGGCAAAAACTTTAAATCTGCTGTTTTTCATGTTTATATGGTACTTGTTTTGCAAAGCGGTCTATTTTATGTACCATGTGACGGTGTTAATTTTTTATACAGGGAGTGCAGAATTATTAGGCAAGTTGTATTTTTGAGGAATAATTTTATTATTGAACAACAACCATGTTCTCAATGAACCCAAAAACTCATTAATATAAAAGCTGAATGTTTTTGGAAGTAGTTTTTAGTTTGTTTTTAGTTTTAGCTACTTTAGGGGGATATCCGTGTGTGCAGGTGACTATTGCTGTGCATAATTATTAGGCAACTTAACAAAAAACAAATATATACCCATTTCAATTATTTATTTTTACCAGTGAAACCAATATAACATCTCCACATTCCCAAATATACATTTCTGACATTCAAAAACAATACAAAAACAAATCAGTGACCAATATAGCCACCTTTCTTTGCAAGGACACTCAAAAGCCTGCCATCCATGGATTCTGTCAGTGTTTTGATCTGTTCACCATCAACATTGCGTGCAGCAGCAACCACAGCCTCCCAGACACTGTTCAGAGAGGTGTACTGTTTTCCTTCCTTGTAAATCTCACATTTGATGATGGACCACAGGTTCTCAATGAGGTTCAGATCAGGTGAGCAAGGAGGCCATGCCATTAGTTTTTCTTCTTTTATACCCTTTCTTGCCAGCCATGCTGTGGAGTACTTGGACGTGTGTGATGGAGCATTGTCCTGCATGAAAATCATGTTTTTCTTGAAGGATGCAGACTTCTTCCTGTACCACTGCTTGAAGAAGGTGTCTTCCAAAAACTGGCAGTACGACTGTGAGTTGAGCTTGACTCCATCCTCAACCCGAAAAGGCCCCACAAGCTCATCTTTGATGATACCAACATAAAGCCCTAAAAAAACTGCACATAAAATATATGAGAAGCAATATTCACTTATCACTTAGAGCAGTAGTTCCCAAACTTTTCAGCCTGACCAACCGATGTTCCTTCAGATTTTTAATTTATTTATAAATTTTCATTATATATGGAACGTTTTAATTTATATTAAAATATATAAATCTCTTTTAAAATTTTATGTTTTACTTTTTTTGTGATTATGTGGCACACTTGACTTCCATATAAACGCATCGCATCTGCCCCTTTTTACGCCTTTTCTTTCATATTGTCGCTACGTCTCTCACGTTAGCGGTGTTTTACCACCATTTCTACATCCATCACGTCCTAAAGAAGGTTAAACCAACATCAAACCCAACGTCTGGAGCTTGTAAACTCCACACACCTCTCGTGCAGCACCAGCTGTCTGATGCTGCAGCAGCGTCAATCTTCCCGGCTGGATGAGTGAATTTCTTCATCAGAGTCAATATTCTGCTTCATAATCAGAGTCAGTCATACCAGACAAAGTGATTAGTCAGCAAAGACCAGACCTGCCGGCAATTATACGATTTATATAATATTTGCGCTCTTCATGCTGCGCGCATCTCCTCCTCTCCCCGACTGGGAGCCTCTCGGCGGGAGGCGATTTTCAAACTCTAAAAACTCCCAAACTTTGCTCAGCCTGAAGGTTCCACATCTACACTATCTTCTGGTGTAAAGTAGTAACTTCATGAGGGATCATATTTGTAGATGAGACTTGTTAAAGTCAGCAATGAGGCTTTGGCACTTTTAACGAGTAAGTCCCAACACTGACAACAACGTACTGAATCTAGAACCAACATGCATAAACAGACAGATCAGTCCCGCCTTACACTGTTGGTCTTTTTTAAATACGCAGTAATCGTTGCTTGTCTTTTTTGCTTCATCCTGCGTCCTAGCAGTAACCTCTTTGGTGCCTCTGGAGTCGGTGTTTGTTTACGTCATGCTGCATTCAATGTAATTGGAAAAAGGAGCTTCAAGCGCTAAACCTCAGATTTTGTTTTCTTTCTGGCCTTAGTTGGGGGGACGGATCGGGGTCGATCTGAATCTGGGGGGGACAGATCCCGCAACCCCCGGCGCCCGCCCCCCTAACTGCGCGCCTGTTTCCTCTCATGTAAGGGTAGAGGGTAATGAAAGGGTGGATGTTGTGGCTAAGGGTGCACGAGGGAGGCAGGATATGGATTTCGGGGTGGAGTTGGGGCCTCCGGAGTGTCGCTCCGCGATTGGTCAGGTGGCTATGGAGATGTGGCAGGCCTCCTGGCATGTGGGGAGCCCTGGGCAGTCCTATTATGTTTTGCAAAGGTGGGTGGGTGGTCGTGGGCTGGATATTTTTCTTAGGAGGCATGACTCAGTGGTCAAGACCTAGATGCAGCTAGGACATAGCTGCCTGAGTGGGAGGGGGTTGTTTCTGGTTGGTAGGCACCCAAATGGTAGATGTGAGTGTGGAGATCTGGAGACAGTTGGGCATGTTCTTCTGAGGTGTGGCCGATACGCGGCGGAGCGGCAGACCTTGTTAGGATGCGTTGGAGGTGACTGTGTTCAGTCTGAGGACATTACTGGAGGTGGTGGAGTGGTGCAGGGTGGAGGCGTTGTTGCGTTCTCTACGGGCGATGGGGGTCTATAACAGGCTGTAGCCAGGTATGTCTGTAGACCTAGTGTTGCTGCGGCAGCAATACGCTGCAAGGCGTCCAGCCTGCCTTACCAGTGAAGAAGAAGAAAACACGGAGGTGTCCTCATTCCTCTTTTACTTTCTTTCTTTTACTTTGCAACTTTTTCATATTTCTAAATCATTTTCTTGAGCCAGTACATGCTAAAACGACCCTTTACAGGGTTAACGAAAGACCACCCAGCCCCTATCTCCCCCTGTGGCCAGAATATTCCACTTGCAACTTCAGACTGACTGCCGCTCTGCATGTTTTAGATCAAGAACACAGCTGATATGTTTATTTTGTGATTAATCACTCCTCCAGACATTGATGAAGGCTGGGGAGACATTTCAGCTGTTAGATTAGGTGTTAAAAAGATGAAGGCACAGAAAGGAGATAGGATTTGGTTCTACAAATGGACACCAGGGGGGGCTAAAACTGCCCACTTCCCCTTTAACCAGATCCCGAGTTTTCTTGCATCATCAGATCTTTTTCTCATAAGATGAAGAGTTAAAAATGTGTATACACACACACACACACGCATGCACGCACACACACACACACACACACACACGCGCGCGAGCAGAACAACACCAACTGCACAGACTTAAAGTAAAACTCTAAAACTGTAGCAGTAATAAAAAAAGTCAGGAAACACTTTTGTCTAAAATTTCCATCGTTTACCTTTAAATGTGCAACGGTGATGGAGGTGCTGGCGGTGGGGCAGGCTCGGTAACTGTGGGGATGTCTCTAATCTCGTCCGGCTCTATTAGAGCTGACAGGGCTGAGAATGGGCTGGAGGCCCGGTGGCCTCGGAGCAATCACCACGGTCATTTCACACCCTGCTGATCCCCTCATCTGCTGCAGAGATGAGAGAGGGGCTCTGAGGGTCCCAGAGGGCCCTGATGAAGTCCTGAGTGACCTCACTCCCAAGAACCCGCAGGATTAAGAACATACTCCTCCTGCTCCAAGTGAACACCTACTCACGTAAGTTGAAAGAGAAATTGAAAAGTTTCAAGCATGGCCATGGAGTTACTGGACTTCATAAACTGAGCATGTTAAGATTTATTGGTTTCATCTAAATCATTTGATAAATTTAAATTGTTTGTTGTTGTTGTTGTTAGCCTCAAGGGCAACATGCCGATTATAACTTGTAAGTCGCTTTGCACAAAAGCGTCTGCTAAATACATAAACATAAACAACACAAACATACATGAAGACCATTTAAAGTGATGCATGTAGGGTTTAACCCTGCAACATTTCTGAAATGTTCACCCAAGATGTTTTAAGGAAGATTTCATTCCTTAAAAATGTTTTCCTGCTCTTTGTCACTAGCTGTAGCAGCGTAATCTTTTATTAACATGCATCCAAACTTTTAGTGCATTCAATCACCTGTGTGGTTTTACTGTTTATAAAGAGCGACGACAGCCGACACGTGAATAAAGTTTGACCTTTTTTTTTTCTTTAACAACGCTGTACATAATCTTTAGCAGTCAGGCAGCTATTCAGTTTAATCAGTGAGTTTGTTTCCATGAATGGACTTGGACTGACTCCGGCCTCCAGGAGCAAAGAAATGCATGAAGGTGACTTGTGATCATTTTTGGATTAACTGCAAAACAAAGTTTGAGTGAATCCCTGTCAAATGATGCTTATAATAATAGAAATATGTTAGTTAAAATAGATTTAGTGCTTCTAAAGCATCTGGACATGACGCTGGTAGGAATTACACATCCTGTAAATAGGTGAGACACTTGACTGGAATTAGGCAAAGAGTGTTTGTTTGGACCAAAATGATATCCAGCTCATTCATTCACATCTTATCCAAGATCATGGAGCTGAGGTTCACCAGGGAAGCCCAGACATCATCTCCAGCTCCTCCTGGACAACCCCATGCTGTACTCAGACCAGAAGAGAATGTGTAATCCCTCCAGTGAGTTCTGGGTGTTCCCTGAAGTCTCCTTCTAGTGGGCCGTGCCAGAATACCATCAGAGAAAAGCAGTCAGGAGGCATCCTGGTCTGATTCTCCAACTAACTCATCTGACTCCTTTCGATAAGGAGCAGCGGCGCCATTCTGAGCTTCTGCAGCTACCGGTGCTCATCACCTCTTCACCATTGGCCTGAGAAGTTTTGTGTCTGGCCAGTCACAGCCCTCTGTTTGTTGGGTGGAGAAAAACAACAAAGATGGCATCAGCGCGGGAACGGCGCTCATTTGAAATGGCTTTGGCATCAACTTTGGATGATTTAGACTTGAGATTTTCTTTGAGACAAGAGCAGATAGTGTCATTTATTTAGAAAGTGGATGTATTTGCTTCTTCTCCTTCATTGACGGTGTCTGATTTCTGTGGAAATGAACAGGCCAAGTTGTTTGTTGCTGCAACTGGTCCTAACTCTAAGGCCCTGTCCACACGTAGCCGGGGATCTGCCAAAACGTAGATATTTATCTACGTTTTGGCCTGTCATCCACACAAAAACGGAGTTTTTTCACATGAAAACGGATCTTTTTAAAAACTCCGGCCAAAGTGAAGATCTGCGTTTTCTCCGTTTTGGGTGTCTGCGTGTGGACAGACAAAACTGGAGTTTTAAGGTCCGCAACGTCACTTTCCGCGACAAAAAATGCTGACATCACGTGTGCGACCTGTGTTTACACTAGCCGACAGCATGGATGCCCTCAGAGCTGCGCTCTGTCACTACCCGATCCATCAATTGTCCAAGCGCTTTCTGCTTGTTTGTTTTTGCAAGCGGAATTACTGATCCTTGCGGAAGACCACAGACGAAGGACGAGGTTAAGAACGGGGGAAGTACTGCCGCCTACAGGTCTGGCATGTCCTTAACAACGTATTTATCTGGGTACGTGTGGACAGAGTTTTTTTTTAAACGTGGTGGTGTGGATGCAAGTTTTTGGAGGGGCGGATATTCGTTTTTAAAAAACCCCGGCTACGTGTGGACTAGGCCTAAATGTGAACACAGCCTGTGTTTGTGGTGTGGACCCATGGAAACCACAGGCCTGTGTGGGAGCAGGGAAACAGCAAAGGACAAAAAACGCAACAACACATGATTAAGGTGGTGAAGGAGATTCTGCTTCCACCATCAGAAATGAGCTGGTCCAAGAAAAAAGAAGAAAAGGGATGTCCAGGGGCTGATGCTGTTCCACTCATGTAACGATCTCCAATCAGACCAATGGACTGAAAATCTTCCTCCCTAGGCTTTAATGTAGGAAACTCATCAACCTCCTTACCTCAAATAGAAAGTGATATCCCCACTCCTTGCATGTTTCTGGGGTATGTGAGAATTTCAATTACCTCGCCTCAGTGCCAGCCAATCTTAATAACTGCTTGCCTAATTCGTGTTCACATCAGCATTGAGGTGTTGCATCGCCGTGGTTTTCCCTCACAACGAGCCAGCATATACAAGGCTGGCACCACTTAACTCCATCAGGAAAACACCTCCCTCCTCCCTGCTAACTGCATGGCTCCTGTGGAATAAAAGGTCAAGTAATCAGGCATCTGGAAAGACAGCTCATTTGTCATCCCTTGATAAATGCGTCAGTGGCTAATCTGTAGAGCAGGACCCCGCAGCTACGCCCCAAACAGAAAGGTTAACTGATTCAAAACAGGAAGGGATGGAAGACAATGGAACGAAAGCGGAGGGAGGGGGAGTGACCATTGGATTGTGGGACAGCTTCAACAATAGCCTCCACCTGCTGCTAACATTACCCATGACAAGGCATTACCAGGTACCAGGGAATAGATGTCAGAAGGAACCCTATTCTCGTTGTCTACAGTCACTCTCTGTCCGGTTTTCCTAAAATTCTCCTTTTGTCTACCGGAAGTCAACTTTACAACTCCAACAGAGCATTTTTGGTGACGTATAATTGTCATGTTTGCTTTTAAATATGAGGTTATGGTGTTGCTGTGATTAAAGATTGTTTAATCTGATTACAGTCATCATTTTGAGATTGTTGTGTGTTATCAGCCTATACTTAAAACTGCCTCACATAAACTGACTGAAGATAATAATGCAATAAAACACCCTTATATCATTTCAATATTGCATTGTTTACATCTAAATGTGCAGCTAAAGTCGTCATCTTTCAGTGACCCCAGAAGTTTTGAATGAGTATTTTGATGTATCTTAGCCGTACTGCACACTGGAAGCATCAGTGGCGTGGAAAGTTTGCTCACAACAATCACTGCACTCCAGTGTACACCGGGAGAGTCTCTGATCACAAAATCCCTCGAGTTTATCCCATTCTCCATTAAACCAAAAAGAAAGATCACGTTTGAAATTGCAATTTAATATCTATGAGGTTTTTCCTCTCCACTGCTAGGATTAAAGCCATGAAAAACCAACACATTCTCAAACCTGAAGCATCAAAAACTGACGATGGGTGACCAAGCGTTTGTTTCCGACGCCCGCGGTAAAATGCACATTTCACCGACATTTAACCTTTAACCTCTTGCTATTAACCTTCCCCTCACCCCATCCTAACCTTAACACTGTTTCTCATTCTAAACTTCCCGTTAACCGTGTTTGAGAGGGACGTTACAACAAGGAACAAAGTGTTGCATGTGCAAGAGGGTTAACCCTTTAGGCACCATAGTTTTTTCAGTAAAATATGATTTTTTATATCACTATTTAAAGAGCTTGTAGCTTAAATCTGGTTAGAGATAGAGGAATATTGTAAATCAGAAAAATCTTCAGTATGAGCCAAATTTTGTGATACGAACAAATTCACTCACATAATTTGCACATTATGACGTCATCAGGTGGCAGCCATATTGGATTGCATCAAATTTGCAGATTTTTGTTGTTTTTGTCTTATTTTCTTAGTGTTGTTGTTTATGATACATATATACACAGTCCTATGTAGACATATATATAACTATGTATGCATATATATATAATATTTATTACTTTATTGGTATTTTGTTATGTTTACTGCGTATCAATCAAGAACACTGTTTTTTGTGCTTCAGTGTCATGAACACATTTCACTCATCCCTTCTTTGGTTTATTTTGTTTATTATATATATATATATATATATATATATATATATATATATATATATATATATATATATATATATATATATATATATATATATATGTAGTGTAATGGTTTCTGGCTCTTTTATTAAAGAGGAACCATCCTACATATTAATTTGAGATATTAATTTTAATAAATTAATAACCAAATTTTATAGAGATAAGAAGACTCAAAGGTTGTTTTCATCGATAAACTGACGATCATATCCGTGTGTCTGTGTTTCAGTTCGATGAAAAGACAAGTTTGAAATTTAAGAGGTTTAATTCTTCAATTTAAACTAACGATTTGAAATGACAATCATAGGAAAAACAATCAACATTGGCAACCTTGTTGGACAATCTTTAACAGTTGATATTTTAAGCTTGCACAAATAGACCTTGTGTTGGATGTGCTAAGATTTGAGAATGATGGAATTATGAATGCGTGTATGCATGTGTATGAGATTGCTTCAGGGAGAGAAAAGGTGAATCTGAGTGAAAAATTATGTTTTGAATTAAACTTAGTTCTTATCAGAAAAATTGCATCAGAACACTATCTATTGTGTTCTGCCTCACCGACCTTAGGACCCTCTTTTAGATCCGGACTTCACAGGAGGATGTTCATCCAGGTGACACCTTGGCTGGCAGAGAAGACGAAGGTGTGCTGACGGTCCAGTCCAGAGTTGACCTTGGTACACGTTGATGAAGAGTTTAGCAGATGTGCTTTCTCAAGTTTAAATTAACTCACAAATTAAAGACTCTGGATAAGTCTGCGTTAGCGGTTGCATTTCAGCTATTCTGTCTGGCTTGACAGAAATAGCGGGGGGGGGGAGCCAGCGGGGCTCCGTTCCCGGTTGGCGTTTGTTCAGCACGTCCGCTCTCTTTCGTTGTCAATCTCGAACTGACTAACTTACCAAAAACCACTTCTCTTCCCAAAGCAAACTTGTGCGTCAGAGCAAATGTGTTTTGGAGTTACTGTGAATCCAGACCTGTGTGAGCGAGTGTGAAGGTCATCACTAACATCTCCCAAACATTATTAATTAAGTATTGATTCATTATAGTTCATTATGATTACCCAAAGCATAATAATAATTCATTTGATTAAAATACATTTATAATGAGTTAAGTGATAAAATGATTATTTAGCATTAATAAACAAAGGAAGCGTAAGACTCTTTATTATGACTAGACTTCCTGTGAGAACTCCTTCTTCTGGTGATGCAGGTGTTAGATGTTGTTGATTCCTTGTAGACTTGCTGGCGGCTCAGGTCTTAATCTGTGGGTGAAAGTGCTGGTGACCCAGCTTTGACCCAGCTGGACAAATACAACCTTTGGCACAGAAAAACCCATACTTCCTCACGCTACATATATAACATATATTAAACAAAATAATACTCAGAACAAATGCTTTGTAGCCATATTTGTCTGGTTTTTGGGGTTGTATAGCCTCAAGGTAGACCTTCCCTTGAATACAATGGTCATTTCATCCAAGGACAGTTCTTTCTGCGGACCTTAGATGGATGAAATTGTGGAATTACCATCTCACTAATGAGGCGCACCTTGAGCAGTCTGCCATGACCTGGCTGACCCCTTTCAACACGCTCATTATTTACAAAGTGGAGAAAAGAAAGGATGATCTCAAATCTATTTCTTGACATCACTTTGCTGAAGCCAGGCGTGTATGTTGGCCAAAAGCCAGTCCCATAATCCTCAATCTCAGGCTTTTCCACAAGCCCCATGCAGAACTGAATGGCAATGAACGCTTTCATTTCTGGGACAGTTACATCGTACCAGTCATTATATCTGAAGCTAGATGTCAGTCCCCCCCTCTCTAAATACCGGTGAGCATATCGGTTAGTTTCAGTTGTGATGAGGGTCCAGAATTCCTCATCCCAAAAAACTGACAGAAAATCAATGTGTTCTGAATTTGACAGATCCCTGTCTCCACAGTATCCAGCTGGCTCATCAAAATGCCTGATCCACTTGGAATAATGTTCCTCTTCTCCCAAACTAACCCAGCCCTCATCATTATTATTGTCACTGAGGCTGTGTTGGGCCACCCCCGTGCTAGCAGTGATTTTTTCCCCGCGGTTCCTCCCCCTCCTGCTGCATTTCCCGCGGTTTACAACCCCGGGGCTGAATCGATCACCAGCGGAGTTTTCACCGGCCCGATCACCGCCACCACAGAATATATATTCATAGTCTCCAGATCAACGAGGGTGTGTCTCTGAGACACTTGGTAATATTCCTCAACTTGTCAGCCTGTGGTTGGCTATTCAGTCATAACATCAATTTGTTAAAACTAGTCAGCTCTGTTTTTTCCCTCAGTTTGAACAGTTCAACAGTTCGAGGGTTCTAGAGAAAAGCTTCAGACCGGCCATCTGAGCAAAGCTTTTTTAACCGGCAAAGATTTTGACACGTTGTCAAAACCTTGAACCTTTTTCGCACCAGCAAAGCTGAGAACAACAAGATAGTATCTGCAGTACAAAGCTGACGCGAACTCCTTCAGAGTTGTTTTCAAGACGCTCGGTTTCATCTATCATTGTGACACGGAGACATCTCAGGACTGATTTGGTCGCATCGAGGTTTCTCTACGAACCAAGTGCTGTGAGGTCGTCGGCTCCTTGACATCTCGGATCCAAACGGGGGTCTCCAGAACGGGTGAGTTAGAACACAGCGGGATAGCGTCTGAATGTAGTTTTGATAATAACTTTATAGCTTATTTGCAAACCAAATTATTTCCACCCAGAACTCAGATTTCTGAGATACGGAGACTCTGAATACGTTATATTCACACATAAGTTCCAGACACCATCGTTTAGTTCGCATCCACTCACAGTAAATAATAGTTTAAACATTTTGTCAAGTCTTAATTGTTTGTAAAATAAATTCTTAAAATTTATAAACCTGACTGTTCCTTGAATCAAAGCGAAGTGTGTACGATCCCTTAATGAATAAGAGAACCCTAGAATCTTCTGATTAAAACAATAAAACCAAGCAGATGATATTCTAGTTAAACAGAGTATCACTGCTTATTGGTCACAAGTAGTGTTAATAATATAAATAGCTCCTAAAGCAGTTTACTTAACCAAACATTCCATTTATCTAACGCTACACTGAGAACCAGACCCCTACCGACCTGTCGCCATGACCTCCCATCTGATGAAGACTATGGAGAGACTCATCCTCACCCGTGTACGTTCAGTGGTGAGCCCGGAAGTAGACCCACTACAATTTGCATATAAACCAAACATTGGCTCATCTGCCTACAACACTGGGCTCTGACTCCTCTCGAGACACAAAAAAGCCCTGTGAGAATGAAGTTCTTCAACTTTTCAAGTGCCTTCAACACCATCCAGCAACAACTACTGCAGCAGAGGAGGAGGGGTGCAGGAGTGGATGAACATCTGACAGCATGCACCACCAACTACCTGACCAACAGGCCACAGTATGTGAGACTGCACGGCTGTATGTCTGAGGTGGTTGTGTGCAGTACAGGAGCTCCACAGGGTACTGTGCTTTCACCCATTCTCTTGACCTTCTACACGTCAGACTTCACCTACAACACCAGCAGCTGTCACCTGCAGAAGTTCTCTGAGTGTGAAGGAAAGGACCTGGAGTACAGGTCAGTCATCATGGACTTAGTGGACTGGCGTGAGCGTAACCACCTTCGCTTGAACACCAGTAAGACAAAGGAAATGGTGATTGACTTCCAGAGAAACACTCTTCCTCACTCACCGGTAAACATCCAGGGAGCAGACATTGAAGTGGTGGATACCTTTAAGTACCTGGGTGTTCTCCTCAACAGTAAACTGAACTGGTCCAACAACACAGACGCTGTATGAGAAGGACCAAAGCCGTCTCCAGTTGAAGTGAGGAAGTTGAGGTCCTTCTTTGTTAATTCCCAGCTGCATAAATCCTTTTATCGCTCTGTATTTGGATATGTCATCCACTCTGCTGTGGTCTGTTGTGGTGCAGACAGTTCAGACTGAGACAGGTAGAGACTGAACAAGCTAGTTAAAAAAGCTAGCTCGGTTCTGGGCTGCTCACTGGTTTCAGCTAAAGAGACGTGTGAAAGGAGGATGCTGGGGAAGATGACCACCTTCCCTCCCACCCACTGCATTCCATTGTGGAGGCCATGGACAGGTCCTCCAGAGGCAGACTGAGACATCTCAGAGACAACCCAGAACACTACCCTAGACCTTTCATCCCCTCTGCAGTGAGTGTAGAACTCCTCAGTTTAATTGGTACTGGCATTATCCTGGTACACATTAACATCAGTGCAGCAATTCTCAGTATGTGTTCGATACTTGTGCCTCACCAGATTAACATAGTATGTCTGTGTCCCTTACAGTATGCTGCATGGTTCTCAAACCCAACTTTCATTTATTATTCATGGTTTTTAGTGGTTGAAGGTTACAATACTGGCTTACTGCCTATGTGTGTGTACATGTACCTCGTGTTTGTGGTGCTGTAACAAGTATATTTCCCCACTGTGGGATCAATAGTCTATTCTATTCTATTCTATTCTGTATGGGTTTGTTTTAGTTAGTTTAGGAATTTTGGAGAGAACTACTGAATGTTCAGATCACAGTTCAGACTCTGATTCTCGAGTGTTTTGATTTGTACAAATTGTTTTTCCAAACACACTCTTACTAGTCCATCAACCTTTAGTTTTTGTTTTTTAAGTACAAAAACAAATTCAGGATAAAAATGTGTCTCACTGTTTTTCAGCTCTTCCCAGGGTGGAGAGAGAGCTCACCAGAGAGAGCCTCCAGATTGTGGGATTGATTCCATCTCTTGCCAGGGGTATTCTGCTGTTGTGTCCTTGGGCAAGACACTTCACCCAACTTGCCTACATTGGTGGTGGTCAGAAGAGCTGATGGTGCAAACATTGAAGTCTCACCTCTGTCAGACCACCCCAGGATGGCTGTGGCTACATGGTAGCTTACTATCACATCATATAAGTGTTTTGAGTGGCTAGAAAAGCATTATATATATCAAATCATTATTATTACTTATTAAAAGTTTGAAGGTTTAATTGACTTATCATATTATATTTATGATTGTTGCGTCCAGAAATGGTCAGTTTTTCATCCACAGTTGGACCTCTCCAGTATTCGGTCAGATGGAGACATTAGTCTGCAGCTGCTGCCTTTAATCTGCAAGAAAGATACTGTTGCTCGCCCAAGGTCCCTCTCATCTAAGACTGCTTTGCTACACAGAACAAGAAGGATGAACTTTCATAATTAAATCATATAATGAAATGAACAATATGAGTTAACTAATCAAATAATTAAACGGACAATATGGTTAAATGAAATGTTTTGATTAATCTGTGCTTAAATTACTAAAGTTGAAATGAATATTATTATTACATTGAAATATTTATGTATGATGATCAGTAATGTTTGATATGACAAGGGAATCATGATCTACACTCACACACACACTGCATATCTTCATGACGCAAGTTAAAGTTAACGTCACTGCACATAGATATTTTCTGATCCACAAATCAGAGCTTTTATCTGAGGAAGGAGTGCTCTGAGGCTTGTTCGGTAAAACCTTTAATAAAACTGAGGTCACTTCCTGAATTAAGACAGTTGAGCCGAACTCTGACTGGCCTTCGGAGGAAAACTCTTCTCCAATCGTATCTTTTGACAAGCTGTCAAAACCTGTTGCACGCTACAGCTGACACAGCGAAACGGTTCCTTCAGCTATCCAGAAACAGCTGCTCTAGACGCAAACTACTTCCAGCCTGTTGTGCCTGGTGACATCTCTGGACTGGAGAAGTCGGTGCTGTGGTTAATCTACTGAACCTCGGTGCCCAGAGGTCATCCGACCTTCCTGACCTCCGGATCCGCGAAGAGGGTCTCCAAAAAGGGTGAGGTAGACACACATGATTGCGTCTGATGCCGTTTTGATGAATCAATTCTTTAGCTTATAACAACCACAAATTCGCTCACACCCAGAATGCACTGTTTCTTTTGGATACAAAGGTTCTGATGACATCACACCTCATGAAACGTGAGGTGTGATGATGGAACATCTACTTAGATTCAGTTGTTTATAGTTGTCATGTTTTTAATTGTTTAGAAAAGAAATGTCTTACTTTTTATAAACTTGGTTCTCTCTGAATTAATACAAAGTGTATTACGATCACTGAAAAAGCAAAGAATCCTAATTCTTCTGATTAAACATTCAAAGATCAATAAGATGTGATATTCTATATTTATATAGAATATCACATCTTATTGGTCATAAGTAAAGGTAATACATTAAGCTTAAAAGCAACAATAGTATACCCTCATTGCATGATTATAAATACACGTATTATCCTTAAATTTTCTCTCATTCTCCTCTTTAACGTTTAGATTTAGATCTAATGCATTATTTTACTGTTGGTCTGAAAACAAATGATGATGCAACAAAGACGAAGAATTACTCAGAATTTGATTTCCAAACATTTCAAAGTCTTTCCGTTGAAGTTAGTGAAGGTATTTTTATCTTCAAAGTGAATTACCTCCATGCCCCCACCCCTCTGTCAATGATTCATGAGGTGAAATTAGCATCATCACAGAGACCTGCTTCCTGGAGAAACACCAGCCTCATCACACCCATGACAATCATCTCTGGGCTCATTAAGAATGACTACACATCAGCCTAATTTAATAATGCTGGATTAAATTTTGACTGGAAGATATTATTTCGTCCTGTCTGAGAAGCCAAGTGACAGTACGTGATAAATACTCTCACACCAAACGTGTGATTACAAGACTTTCATGACATTTACCCAGAAATGACACACACACACACACACACACACACGCACGCACGCACGCGCACACACACACACACACACACACACACACACACCTCAACTCCTCAGGCAAACTTCTACCCCCTTCTACAGGAGCAGCAGAGCTTTTACCACAGAGAAAGACTTGCAAGGCCTTCAGTCACACTGAGACCACAGCAGATTTACTGAAATGAGGAGTGAATGAGAGCTTGTGCTGTATTAACATCTGTTTAATGCATCAACACGATATTGATGAGTTAACTTTTCCTCCTCGCTTAAAAGCAAATCTAGGCTAGGTTAAGTATTACTAGAAACAATCAGGTTTGGATTTGATGGGCTGACATGTTTTTGTAGCAGAACATTTTTTTTTATCAGTAATGATTTTTTTTGACTAGGGGTCTTAGCACCTCTATTCGGGGCTGGAGGCTAGGAGGGGGATCCGGCCGTCTGGTTGGGGTCTGGGTGGTGGGTCGCTTTGCTCGGCGTTGGGCGGGGCAGCCTGCTCATCTGTACACCAGCAGAAAGGGTCGAACTCTGGGAACGGGTGATGGTTGTACCCAGTGTGCAGCAGTACCGGGACCAGAATGAATAGGGTGCGTATGGGGAGCATGAGTGGGTTTCCGGCATGCATTTTTGTAAGTCTTTGGTTGTATGTGTATGTGTGAGCATGAGGGAGGGAGTCTGTGACTGTGTTTGTGTATGACTGTATATGTCAGGTGGGGCCTTTGACTCTTCCCATCTCCCACCACCCCACTGAGTTCCATTTAAATTGACTACATTGTCCACAACAGGCTTTTGGTTGTAAACAGTAAAACAGTAGGTGGATGTACCTTTAACTTTGGTTTCTAAAGAAGAAGGAAATCATGGTCATGGCACGATGTGGGGCTCACAAATTCACTGGAAGGAAAAATAACTAAATGATTTTGTGAGGGAAGACACCAAGCTCCAATTGACTTGATCGGACTTTTTTTGTGTGTAACTCACACCAGAGCTTATCTAACACTTACTTTATCTCATGCTTGCACTGCAACTTATTCCATCTGCATTTGTGCAAAGCAGATGATTTCCTCAGGGACAAAATCCTGTTACAGTTCAGCTTCTTTGGACTCATCTTGGATTTTGAAAGTATACAAAAACATGTCCAAACGGTTGATGGCCCATCCATCAGCGAGGCTGACTACTGCGGATATGGCTAAATCAGAGCCACCTCCCAGGAGGCCTTGTTAGGCAGTGGAAGTGATGGACAGAGCTGCTTGTGTGTTGGTGTGGATGAATTTGAGAGTGACTTGTGACAACAGGAAGGTTAGGTTACCCAGGATCACTGGAATGTCCAAGATGTACTTTAGGACATCAAACATTTCCTCAAAATGAGAGATTTTCTTATTTGATCCTCAATTTTTCCATCCTAACATATTGAGAAGTCCTTGGGAAAGCCCAAGAAGCAAAGTTCCTATGTTCTAAAAGCTGCATCAAGGAAACGTTAAGATATGCAAAGTAGCAGCAAGCCACAAACATTTATTAGTGAACTGGTTTTAATCAGATTACAACTTCATGAGTATGAAAAAGTGTAAATGAACATCGACTACCATCACACTTCTTTAGAACTGGACATGAGATCTTTCAGCCTGTTTCATGTTGTCAGACAGGTTCTGTTGAAGGTTCTTAATTCTGCAGGTCTGGTGAAAACGTTTTTTAAACAATAAATAAACTTTGTGTTCCACGGTCACAGGTCACTTTTTCAAACTTTTCTCCGCCAACCTCCTCTTTTCCACCTTGCTCCTGTCTGTGATCCTCTTCAGTAGTGTCCCTGCTACCATCTCCTATGATCGCCAGACTCTTTTGTCCTTCCGTTCATTCACGATCGCCCAAAATGCACCAAGGACGTACCTCCCTGTTTGTTTATCTGAGTGGCGTGCTGGCCCGGAGCCAAACGATGATTCCAACCAGGATGCCTCCAGCGATGATTATCCGGTCCCGGGAAAACGTCGGAGGAAAAGAGGTAAACGAGCAGGAATCCTGGTGAGAATAAGACTTCTCTTAAAGCGTGGTTTATCTAGTAAACATCGGCGTGATCTTCTAGCTTCTCGTCCTTTGTTTGGTGACTTGAGCGCCACTTCTGCATTCCCGCCAGGCCGCATTGTGACGCAGTTTCTCCGTCCAAGTTTTTTAAGGTCGGTTTATCCTCATTCCTCAGTGGTTTCTCCTCCTGTTCCCTCCATAAGTGGTTTTTATAAACACCGTGGATCTAACCCTGCTAATTTACGTCCACTAACTCCAGCTGTTTCTGTAGTTTCTGATTCCTCTACCTCACTCAGCATGGCTCTATTAAATACCCGCTCTGTTAACAATAAGTCCTTCCTGCTCAATGATCTAATTCTCTCTAAAAACCTGGATTTTCTGTTTCTGACTGAAGTTTGGCAGCAAACATCTGATTATTCTGGTCTGATTGAACTCTGCCCGAGTGGTTATTCTTTTCTTAGCCAGCCCCGGGGTTCTGGTCGTGGTGGAGGCCTAGCTGTTGTTTTCAGAGACCATCTTCCATGTAGCTCTACAACCTCTGGTCACTTTGCTTCCTTTGAACTGCAGCTGATTAAAGTCGGGCGTAAGAACCCGTTCTACTGTGCTGTGGTTTATTGTCCACCTGGTCCAAACAGTTCTTTCCTTCAGGAGTTTAGTGACTTTCTATTCTCCACTGTGAAGCTGTCCAGACTGGTGATTGTTGGTGACTGTAACATCCACGTTGATGATCCCTCTGATCACTTTGCCATTAATTTCTCCAGCCTTATGGACTCCTTCAGCTTTACCCAGCATGTTTCTGGCCCCACACACACCAGGGGGCACACTAGACCTTGTTTTTACCCTGAGTCTAAATGCTGACAGTGTTTGTCCTGAGGATGTTTATATTTCAAATCACCATTGCATTTTCTTTAACTTGTCAGTTTCTGCGTCCTGCTGCGTCCTGCTCGCCGTCTGGTTAGTTTTCGTTTTCTTAATGAGAGCACAGCTAGCAATTTTTCTGCTGCTTTTGATCCACCCTGTTCTTCTGATAACGACCCAGATTCCTTAACTTCTCAGTTTAACGAGCACTGCCTCTCCATTCTGGACAACATCTGTCCTGTCAGAACCAGATCAGTTCCTGCAGTGAACCCTACTCCCTGGTTTAATGACAGCCTTCGCAGCCTGAAGTGCCAATGCAGAAAATTTGAGCGTTTGTGGAAGAAAACCCATCTCCACGTCCATCTGCTGCACCTAAAGGATCTTCTGACATCCTTTAACTCTGCAGTCAGAGACGCTAGGATTTCCTATTTCTCCAACCAGGTGTCTCAGAGCAAAGGGAACCCCAAGGTGCTGTTTAACACCATCAGCAGCACCGTCTCTCCTGCCTCTCCTACAGCCTCCATCCACTCTGTTACAGACTGTGAGAACTTTCTGTCTTTCTTTGTGGACAAAGTCAATAAGGTTAGATCTAGCATCTCTCCTTCAGCCTTATCGCCGCCTCTCCCGACTCCAACCAGGCCCATCATCCTAGATAGCTTTGCTCCTGTTTCTTTGCCTGAGTTAAACAAACTAGTTAAATCTATGAAGACCTCTGCATGCCCCCTCGACATCTTACCCTCATCTTTGTTTAAAAGTGCTTTTCAGTCCATGGGTCCCAGCGTGCTCTCCATTATTAATGCCTCTCTGGTTTCTGGTCAGGTCCCTGCTTACTTTAAGAACGCATGACCTGGGTTTTCTCTGCATCTGTGAGTCCTGGATCCCGTTTGGCGACACAAGTTCCCTACTCAAGCTCATACCACCTGGCTGCTCGTGTTTTAATACCCCCAGACCACGGGGCAGAGGTGGAGGGCTGGTTGTTTTTTTAAATCCAGCTTTCCTTGTAAACAGCTTACACCCACCATGTCATTTTCTTCCTTTGAACTGTGCTTATTTGAACTGTGCATCTCCCCCCGCCTGCTCGTTGTGCTGATTTATCGGCTTCCAAAGACTGACTCTAACTTCCTCAATGATTTCTGTGATCTTGTGGTAGACTGCATCCTAAAATATGATTATGTCCTATTTTTTGGTGATTTTAACATCCATATCTGCTGTCCTGATAATGTGCTTGTTAAAGGTTTTTTTAATTTGCTAGAGTCATTCAATCTAACTCAATGGGTATCATCCCCAACTCATGCCAGGGGTCACACCCTGGACCTGGTTATCTCTTATGGTCTACCCATCATGAACCTTGTGACTTTGCCTCCTGTGTTCTCTGACCACTCTCCAATACTCTGTGATGTTACGTTGCCATGTCCTGTCCCTGTGTATGAAGCTCCAGCTACTAGGTTCAGAGCCCTGGATGCAGAAACTATTTCAAAGTTTGTGGACTGTATGTCTGTAAGGTTAGAGACCTTTAACCCAGATCCATCTAACGTTGATCACTATTCACAACACTTTGATGTACTTTGTAATCAGGTCCTGGACGTGGTTGCCCCTCTCAAGCTTTGCAAGTCTCAACCTAGGAGGGAGCCTTGGCTCTCTGATGTCACACGGGCTTGTAGGCGGGCGTGTAGATCCTCTGAGAGAAAGTGGAAAAAGGATGGCCTACAGGTCTCGCATGAGTTGTTCAGAGCATCTCTGGTTGCTTATCAGGATGCAGTGAGGGCCGCCAGAATTGCCTATTTTGCAGACATCATTGAGACTAACTCCAATAATCCTAAGATTCTCTTCAAAACGCTAAACTCAGTTCTGGTGTATCAGGAGCCTAACTCCATGTCTCCTACAGCTGCTGGAAACTCTGAAGCTTTTCACAAATTCTTTGTTGATAAAGTATCAGGCATTAGAGCAGCTATTTCTGGTAACTCTATTGACACTGTTCCAGTTCATCCATTACCACCCACCCTGAGCTCCCTCAATACTGTTTCATACTCTGAGCTGAATAAGCTTGTTGCGAGGCAGAAGCCATCTGGCTCTCCACTTGATGTTTTACCGCCTCGTCTCTGGAAGGCTGCCTTTCCGTGCCTTGGCCCTTCACTTGGTCAGATTATCAATGGGAGCCTCAGCACAGGTGTGGTCCCAGCTGCTTTGAAAGCAGCAGTTATTCGGCCGATCCTGAAGAAACCTGGTGCTGATGTCTCTGTGATCGAAAATTACAGGCCTATCTCTACCCTGCCCTTTACATCTAAACTGCTTGAGAAAGTCGTTTATCAGCAGCTGGTCTCGCATTTAGCTGACTCTGATCTGTTTGAGGTTTTCCAATCAGGGTTCAGGTCTGGCCATAGCACAGAGTCTGCTCTACTGAGGGTCCTAAATGACATCTATCTATCACTAGATCACGGAACATCTGTGCTGCTTCTGTTATTAGACCTGACAGCAGCCTTCGACACAGTTGACCACGCGATTCTACTTGATCGCTTGGAACGATGGGTTGGGATCAAAGGGTCAGCTCTGGATAGGGTTGCCAACCGTCCCTTGAAAAACGGAATCGTCCCGTATTTAGAAACAAAAGTGCACGTCCCGTATTGAACTCAAAAGGGACGCACTTTGTCCCGTAATATAGTATGGATCAAAATTAGTCTGTAGTCTTTTACCGGAATTAACGCTTTGTTTGAAAGCCAGCCCTTCGCCTGCTCTGTGACCAATGAACTGATCGCATGCTTACACACGAATATGACGATACAGATTACCGCTTATTTCATTGGTCGAGGAACGGTCGCTTGGGGAGAAGATACCGGAAGAAAACAGACGACAGCAAACAGCACGGCCAACAGGGAAAATAACGCCGACACTGCTGTACAAGTCTCGGACGACAGTACCCCTCCGAGAAAGAAGAAAAAAGGCTTTAAAAATACAGGGAGGAATGGGAAAAGGAAAATTCCTGGCTGGAAAAACTGCGCGATAACACCTATAAAGCGCACTGCACCGTGTACCGGCGCAGTTTTTCCATAGGGCATGGTGGACTGACTGACCTCAAGCAACATGCTTCTAGTAGTAGCCACATGAAAAACATAAAGGACGTGTAAGCACGGCGAACCCTCGATCCGTTTGTCGTCCACAAGGCCACGGCAGAAGCAGATATGGTAAGTAAACATTGCTTTTTTTAAACCCTCTGGTTAAAGTGAAGGTATTTATATGAAGAAAAAAAAAACACAGTGTTGGGGCTTGTTTACTATTATTTTTATTATTTTTGTTGTCTGTTTTGTCATTAGTTTTTCTATTTTTTTTTTCAACTTGGGTGTTTAGTTTCAATGTAGCCTTGTCTTGGTTTATATGTTGTTTGGATAATTTTAAACTAAAAGGATGGATAAATACATAATAAATAAAGTGAACTATTGTATTGTATAAAAGCTATACAATGCAATAAATATACAATAAATGTTTTCCATTTATTTACCTCTGTAAGTTTTCTATGTGGTGCTTATAACCCAGGTTTACTTCTTATCTCCATTGGCAGGTTAAACATCTCTATGGATGAGCTTTATGACGAGTGTGTCACTGCAACCAGCCTTCTGGAGCACCTCACCAAAGGACCTCAGGAGAAGGAAAAGTTGTAGTCCAAGGGAACAGCTGAGAAGTGTATAGAAATTCTTCAGGCAGCTGACCTCTCCAACATCCAGCCTGTTGTATCATTTGTACTCAGCATCCCATCTTCCACTGGATTGGCAGAGAGGATTTTCTCTCTCATGAAGAATAAGTGGACTGATGTGCGGAACAAATGTTCTACTGAAATAATTAGATGTGAGCTCATTGTCACTCTAAATTGTGACATGTCTTGCTCAGAGTTTTACTCTGCAGTACTGAAAGACAAACAACTCCTAAATGCAGCAAGATCTCAAAAGAAATACAAATGGAGAAAGTAGTCTGTTTTCACATAATGTAGCATTGAGCTTTTGAGTTCATGAGTTTGGACTTTTTTTTTTTAGTTCAACCGTAGGCTACAGTCGAGGCCTTTGAGGCACAAATATGTTTACAGCTTCTCCACAGACTTTCTGTTTGCACTTTCCTAATTGCACTCAATGTGCAGTTACAGCGTTGCTCTTTCTGTTGTTTTCTATTAATTTATACAATTTTAAGTTAAGCAGAACAGAGTTGTTTTAAAGAGAGCTATTTATATTCTAAAAAGTAAAGCATAACAGGCTACCGTTTAAGAAAGAGACCTACTTTATTATTTTTTTTTGTCATTTTGCACAAAAAGTTGAGCATAACAGTTTTCTGTTTAAGAAAACTACCTTTGTTACTTATAATAATTTTGTAATTTCACGCCATAAATAAATGGCTAAATGATCATTTGTTTCCCATGTTTTCATATCACAAAGAATATGCATCTTCTTAAACCAACTTCAAGTCAAATAGTTAAAAAAAAATCCTTTCACACACACAAAAAAGAGCAAAAAAAAATCACCACGCTGGGAAGGGTGGCCTGGAGCGGCCGGCCCTGCCCGCGAGGTGTCCCTTATTTATTTTTCAGGGAGTTTGCAACCCTAGCTCTGGACTGGTTTAGATCGTATCTCCAAAACAGGACATTCTGTGTTAAACTGGGTGATGTTTTTTCTTCTTGGGAGGGGCTCCGGTGGGGGGTCCCGCAGGGTTCGATCCTTGGTCCACTTTTGTTTGCCATTTATCTGCTACCTCTGGGGTCAATCTTTCGTAAACATGGCCTATCATTCCATCTGTATGCTGACGATTGCCAGATTTACTCTCCATTGTGTCAGGAGAAAGGTCACTCTATTCAGTCCTTTGTCTCCTGTGTTAATGAGGTGAAGTCTTGGCTAATGTCCAACTATCTACATCTGAATGAGGGAAAGACAGAGCTCATTGTTTTTCACCCCAACAGCAGGAATGTGGATCGTTATGCTGATCTTGGCCCTCTTTCTCCATACTCAAAACCAGTTGTTACCAGTTTGGGGGTGAAACTTGATGTAGGACTTAAATTTGATGCTCACATCAATTCTGTGATCCGGTCCAGTTTCTTTCACCTGAGACGCCTTGCTAAAATCAAGCATATGCTGTCGAGAGCCCACCTGGAGCGGGTACTGCATGCCTTTGTAATTTCTCGGCTTGACTACTGCAACTCTCTCTACGCAGGGTTGTGTCAGTCAACACTGCGTCGCCTACAGGTTGTGCAGAACAGTGCTGCCAGGTTCCTGACTGGGACCAGGAAACGGGACCACATCAGTCCAGTTCTGGCCTCCCTGCAGTGGCTTCCGATTTCCTATCGCTCACAATTCAAAATACTCGTCTTTGTTTATCATTTCTTCCAGGGTGGTGCTCCCCCCTATCTGGCCACACTCCTGAACAAACATTCCCCATCACGCGCTCTGCACTCCTCTGACCAAGGCCTGCTCGCTGTCCCTCGGTCTAGGTGTCGTACCCGTGGGGACCGGGCTTTCTCAGTCCTAGCACCGTTACTCTGGAACCAGTTGCCACCCTCAGTTAGGCTGTCCCCTTCTCTGCCAGTCTTTAAGAATCACCTAAAAACACACCTCCTCCGCTTGGCGTTTCCAGAACATGTTTGATTATGGCCCTCTATTATGTTGAATCCATTCCACAGTTTTCATTGGTACACTCAATCCATCCACTCAATCCAATTGTGTTTCACACATTTGTATTTTACCGGAATGTTTCATCTATCTTGTTATTTCCATTTTGTATTTTGTAATTTGTATTTTGTAATTTGAATTTATTTTATTGTTGATTTATTCAGTATAATTACTTACAACTGTACCATGTTCAGCGCTTTGGGCTTCCTGACAGGGTTGCGGAAGGCGCTTTATAAATAAAGCTTTGATTGATTGATTGATTGATTGAAGAATGCTGTAATCCACCCGCGTCTTAAAAAACCCAGTCTCAACCCCTCTCTCCATAGCAGCTTCAGACCCATCTCTAAACTTCTGTTCATCTCCAAGATCTTGGAAAAGGTTGTGGCTAAACAACTCAGAGCTACTCTTGATGAACATAACATCTATGATAGCTTCCAGTCAGGTTTTCGTAGAGCTCATTCTATTGAAACAGCTCTTCTTAGGGTCTCTAATGACCTTCTGACTACAGTGATGCAGGGAACTGTTCTGTTCTGGTCCTGCTGGACCTGACTGCAGCCTTTGACACTGCTGACCATCACCTGCTACTGGAGAGGCTGAGAGACTGGGTAGGCCTATCAGCAACTGCTCTGGAGTGGTTCTCCTCTTATGTTTCTGAGCGTTCCTTTTCCGTGGCTGTCTCCAAGTTTAGGTCCTCCACCACCTCTCTTACCCATGGTGTCCCACAAGGTTCTGTGCTGGGGCCTCTGCTCTTCCTCCTCTATCTGCTTCCTCTTCAGCACTTCCTGAGCTCCTTCAAAGGAATCTCCTACCAACTTTATGCAGATGACATCCAACTGTACATCTCCTTTAAGCCCCATGAGATGTCTAAGCTGCAGCTGTTACACACCTGCTTAGACTCTTATTAAAACCTGGATGGCTGGGAGCTTTCTACAGCTGAATGAAGATAAGACTGAGATCCTCATCTGTGCCCCAGACAAGCTGGTTCCCAAAGTCAGAGACTCTCTTTGTCAGCTTGCTTCCCACACCAAACCCTCCATCAGGAA
The DNA here is from genome assembly GCF_043380555.1 of Nothobranchius furzeri. NCBI lineage: Eukaryota > Metazoa > Chordata > Actinopteri > Cyprinodontiformes > Nothobranchiidae > Nothobranchius > Nothobranchius furzeri. Next base: position 42,370,061 of record NC_091754.1, read on the forward strand.
TCTTGGCATGACCTTTGACCCAGCTCTCACCCTGGATTGTCATGTCAGTTCTCTTGTTCGCTCTTCTTTCTTCCATCTCAGGAACATTGCTAAGCTGAGTCCCATTCTGTCCCGCTCTGAACTTGAGACAGTTCTCCACACCTTCATCTCCTCACGCTTAGACTACTGTAACTCTCTTTTCACATGTCTGAGCAGAACCTCCCTGAACCGTCTACAGGTGGTTCAGAATGCCTGTGCTCGGCTTCTGACCAAGCCCTCCAAACACACCCACATCACCCCGCTTCTCCTCCAGCTTCACTGGCTGCCAGTCAACTTCAGGGTTCATTTCAAGATCCAGGATGTCATGTTCTGCGGGAGGAGATGGCGGACCATGTGTGGTGGTGGATTTCAGGAGGCAGAAGATCAGGCAGACGGATGAAAAAATGAAAAGATGTTTAATCGTAGATTGGGAGCAACAGGACGAACGAACATGCACAAACGACAATGAACCGACAAATACAGCAACAAGGAGGGAGGTATAAATACACAAGGGAATCAGGAACACATGGGCAGAGTAATCAGGGACAGGTGAGAACAATTAGGCTAATCAGGGCAGGAGAGACACAGTCAGGGAGGCTGGGGCGGATCATGACATTACACCCCCCCCCCCCCCCCTTAAGGGGCGGATACCAGACGCCCATAAGCCACAGAGCACAGGAGACACAGGGACGAACGAAGACCAGACTAGGGCACACATGACCAGGGAACACAGAAGACGAGACCAGGGAACAAACACAGTCCGGGGCTGCGGAGCAGGGGCCTCTAAGATCATGCGGCACTCCGTCTTACGACCAACAGACGTTTCCACGAACTCAGACCAGGGACGCGGAGCAGGGGCCTCTCAGATCAGGCGGCACTCTGTCTCACAAAGGGTCTCTCGAGCTCAGACTGGGAAACTCGGACTCGAAGACTAGGGACTCAAAAGCTTGGCACAGGGACTCAAAGACCTGGCACAGGGACTCAAAGACTTGACTTGACTTGAGACACGAAGACTTGACTTGACTTGAGACATGAAGACTTGACTTGAGACACGAAGACTTGACTTGAGACACGAAGACTTGACTTGACTTGAGACACAAAGACTTGACTTGACTTGAGACACAAAGACTTGACTTGACTTGAGACACGAAGAACTTGACTTGAGACACGAAGACTTGACTTGAGACACGAAGACTTGACTTGACTTGAGACACGAAGACTTGACTTGAGACACGAAGACTTGGCTTGAGACACGAAGACTTGACTTGGCTTGAGACACGAAGACTTGACTTGACACCTTGACTTGAGACACGAACACTTGACTTGACTTGAGACACGAACACTTGACTTGACTTGAGACACGAACACTTGACACCAGGAACACTGGACACCAGGAACACTGAGACAAACTGCAGCAGCAGGCGTGGGACCCAGCAGGAACTGCAGCAGCAGGCATAGGCCCCAGCAGGAACTGCCGCGTGGAGAACCTGCAGGCACAGACCCTGCAGGCGTGGACCAGGAAATGGTTGAGCAGCGGGAGCGACGCGTGGAAGCCCAGCTCGGCGGCAGGTACTCGACATCCAATCAGAGCAGGTGCACATCCCGATCTGCTGGGTCCATCGGCGGAGGCTCGGGTGAAGGGAAGCCGGAGAAGAGCGGGGAGACCAGCCCTACCACACCGGAGAACAATGGCGTGCGTAGGGGGTGTAACTTCCTTGAGGCTCCAGGATCCGCGGCTTCCAGGACAAGAACGGGACGGGGCAAAAACAGCAGGAGGTGAATGACCCTGACCACCCCGAAGACAAAGTAGGATGCGCCAGGATCTCCCAGAGGACTTCGACCACCCCGAGAACAGGTAGGATGCGCCGAACACAATACTCCAGGCCAGAAATCACCCTCTGCTGAAAGGGGAAAAAAAAAAGAAAAAATAATCCTCCAGAAGGAGGTGTTAGCTCACCACAGGTCCAGGTTTGGTCGGTTCATTCTGTCATGTTCTGCGGGAGGAGATGGCGGACCATGTGTGGTGGTGGGTTCCAGGAGGCAGAAGATCAGGCAGACGGATGAAAAAATAAAAAGACGTTTAATCGTAGATTGGGAGCAACAGGACGAACGAACATGCACAAACGACAATGAACCGACAAAGACAGCAACAAGGAGGGAGGTATAAATACACAAGGGAATCAGGAACACATGGGCAGAGTAATCAGGGACAGGTGAGAACGATTAGGCAAATCAGGGCAGGAGAGACACAGTCAGGGAGGCTGGGGCGGATCATGACACCTGGTTCTGGTCTATAGGGCATTACATGGACAAGCACCATCTTACATTGGTGATCTTCTTAGTCCCTACACCCCCAGCAGGTCCCTGAGGTCCAGTGATCAAAGCCTACTGGTTGTGCAGCACCAGGCTAAAGACCAAAGGTGACAGATCATTTGCTGCTGTGGCCCCCAGACTCTGGAACTCTCTTCCCCTGAGCCTGAGATCAGTGGACTCAGTGGTCTCCTTCAAAAAGCAGCTGAAGACTCACTTGTTCAAGCTGGCTTTTGTATGACCTTCTTCACCACTCTCTCTTTATTCTGCTCTCCCCACCTATTCCACCTTCCTCAGGATCCACTGATTTCCCTCTTTCCTATTCACTCTCTCTTTTTCTTTATATGTTTTTAATCACAATAGTCTATTTTTTGCTCATCTCAAATATATTTTTAACCATTGTCTCAATTCTTTTTTTATATTTTTACACTTTTTGTTTTTCCGAAGCACCTCAGGATTTTTATCTTGAGAGGCGCTATAGAAATTATATTTTCTTCTTCTTCTTCTTCTTGACAGTTTTCTTCAAATATTCATGTAGAAAACTACAGACAGAGGTGAGGGACGATTTTTATGAAACAAAAACCAAACAAACAGATTTGTACCCAACCAAATGCTAAATCTGCATTTATTAAACAACGATCACAAGTTAATGGAATGGCTTGAACATTTAGCCTTTTAAACATCGTTGGAGACTGTACCCTCCACACTGTTGCTGCCTAGCTTATGTGAAAGAGGATCTGTTAGAACAAGGTTCTGATGATGACTCGGTTCTGTTGCGAGTGTGATGAAGCCCTCCTCCTGTACTGTTTGGTTAGTTTAGAGCCAAACTCATGCTTTAACTGAGCCGTCAGTCACACGCAGCGTCATTGGGTCAAATGACTTATCGATCAGCTAATTCATAAACACAGCAGGAAAATTTTCAGCCAAACCACATTTACATGATGGAATTGGATATGTGTCAGCCTCCACACCCACTTCTTTATAAATTTCAAACCCCTAATTAGCTCTGACACAACTGGCTACTGAGCTTGCAAAAAGTAAATCTTTGCACAAGGTTACTCATGTTTGTGCGTTTAGTAATTGCACTCGAAGCAGGAAATGCTCAAAGCTGCTGATTCAATGATAAAATGGCAAAAATAGTCAGAACTAGGCTGTTGTTTTAAGGTCAAGGTACCTTCATTTAAACGTTTCCTTAATGTAGAATAGGAGCAGACAGAGATTGGTGCATCAACGGAGTTACATGTTACAGAATGAGGCTCGATTTCAGGAACAAGCTCTAACTCACATTTCTGACTGTATAACATTCAGGTGACTTCAGAGCAGGAGGTGAGAAATACTTCTGAGTAGCAGCACATGGGGGAGTGGACAGAGCTGAGACTACCCGATAACTGAGACGTGAACACCAACATACTGGCTGATGACAGGACGTGACACTTACTGACACTTGACTGGAGGAGAAACCTCTGAAAGCAAATGAAGCTGTCACTGTTGCCAGGTCAGCTGAGCGTGAAGGAGACTACCGTAGTCACCGGCTTTGGAACGTAGTTTACCACAAGCAGAAAACTGGAGTTCTGACTGGAAACCCGCTTTTCTTAGGACGTTCTGTCTAAGTGTTAGGGCCGAGATGTACCTGTTGTTTAACCTCGCGCTGGCTTACCCCTCCTTTCCACCGGAGCCGTCAGCAGCACGTTACTGCAGCAGCACGTCATAGCTGCTGATAGGAACCGCTGTGGTCAACAGAACCTTTTCCACTGAAGCCGTCAGCAGCGCGAGTCGGCCGTGTCTCAGGAGCAGCATGTCGCGGCCTTTACGCGCCGGTTCTATTTTCTATGCGCGACGCCTCTGAAACGGGTCAAGTTCGACATTTTTGGGGAAGGAAAGACAGGAAATCGGACGCAGAAACGGAGCGAAGCTTTCCGAGATTTTCAGAATAAAGAAACGTACTGCCTTCCGGTTGCTTTACTTTAAAATTAGTTACTAAATGTGCGGCCCCGTGAGAAGTTATCACCTAGCTAGCGGTCTCCTTTGTTTTTCAGGTCCGTATTGGCGATTATAAAATGGACAGAACATAAAACACAAACATTTTGGAGCCATGTTGTAGTTTTCTCCTGCTTGTTGTTGTGTTTACTGACGAAGTCACTCGTATGACTTCGTGCTTGGTCGGTGACAGCTGCTCCCCTCTGCTACGCGTCTCGTGGGAAGGGCCAAGCAGCAGCTTACGTGAGCAAGACGAGCTGCTGCAGTAACGTGCTGCTGATGGCTCTGGTGGAAAGAAGGGTTCAGGCAGAAGGCAGTGTCTTTGCTCACATGCTTGCTGCTACACAGCTCCAATCTGCATGTAATACTGGAGTGTTCCTCTAGGGGGTGCACGAGAGAACCTAGACTGAAAAGAGAGGTTTGTAGGTACAACCAAAACAAACATGGCGTCAATAAAAGAGTTAACTAACTGGTTAATGTTGAGACCCTGACAAAGAAAGAAGACAGCAGTGATAATGTAGATGATGTGAAAGACCTCTACTAGTGAGTGTGTCTCGCTCGTTTAGTCAGCTCCACCTACTGGTTACTTGTATATTGCAGCGTTCAAACGCTTTTTGGAATGGAAACAAATTTCGGGAGACGCGCACAAACAATGCTTCGAATCAATGCGAGTAACGCGCGGTAGCCATTTTAAACACGCGTTTGCGTCGTTAAATAGCAAGTATATCACGGCCCTTAAAGATGGTTTGTGATTTGTAAATCCATTTTTTTTGACGCTCACAATCTGGACATGAAAGGAAAACAATTTTTATGTTCTGAAGCAAGTCCAACCTCAGTTTTTACACCGAGTCCAAGCTTTTAGATAAAGACCAATCACATGGCAGTACAGTGACATCATCCTTCAAGTACACGGCTGTGGAGATGTTCAGAAGGCTCTAATGACTGAATGCTATCATTGAGTTTCCAGGTTCACTCAAGATTTAAAATTGTCTGACAACTTTGAAAGCATGAAAGAGCACACATGTGGTGGTAGCAAATCACAGACAGACCAGCGTGTGTCAAGACTAAACACATGGCAGATGAACTACCTTCAAACAAGAATTTACTCTGGTGGTCAGATGAGAAATCTCCCTAAACTTGACTTCAGAGAAAACCAACATGGTGGAGGAGGAGCTTTCAGCGCGTCTCCTCGCTTTCTGATTGGTTACACGTCACATTCAACAGATAAAACACTTGTTTGTCCTCAAAAGTTGGACTAAGGCCTAGTCCACACGTAGCCGGGTTTTTTTTAAAAAACGAATATCCGCCCCTCCAAAAACTTGCATCCACACCACCTCGTTTAAAAAAAAAAACTCTGTCCACACGTACCCGGATAAATACGTTGTTAAGGACATGCCAGACCTGTAGGCGGCAGTACTTCCCCCGTTCTTAACCTCGTCCTTCGTCTGTGGTCTTCCGCAAGGAGCAGTAATTCCACTTGCAAAAACAAACAAGCAAAAAGCGCTTGGACAGTTGATAAAGCGAGCGCAGCTCTGAGGGCATCCATGCTGTCGGCTAGTGTAAACACAGGTCGCACACGTGATGTCAGCATTTTTTTGTCGCGGAAAGTGACGTTGCGGACCTTAAAACTCCGGTTTTGTCTGTCCACACGCAGACACCCAAAGCGAAGAAAACGCAGATCTTCACTTTGGCCGGAGTTTTTAAAAAGATCCGTTTTCGTTTGAAAAAACTCCGTTTTCGTGTGGATGACAGGCCGAAACGTAGATATTTTCCTACGTTTTCAGGCCAAAACGTAGAAAAATATCTACGTTTTGGCAGATCCCCGGCTACGTGTGGACAGGGCCGAAGACAATCCAACATATCTGAAAGCCCAGATTTATGATCAGAGCGGTCCTGACGTCTTTGCTAGCTGACTGGAGTGCTCTTAACACACTTGTTCACTTGAACACTTGAACTTGAGTTTGAACATGAGAGTCCTTTGGTTTCTTAAAAGGTGCAAAAATTCTGCAGATGCTATAAATATTTCACAAAAACACAAATAAATAGTAATCAACTACTAGTTTCTCTCTCATCTGCATGTGTGAACATCAAACCCAGAATACCTTCAGGAAAGGTCTCAGGTCAGGTTTTCAACCTTGTTTTGTTTTAGAATTTTGTCCCAGCAATGAAGTAATGCATCGTTCACAATTTAATGCTTTTTACTTCTGAAGTCAGATGTTTGATCAGCTGTCTCTGAGTGTGAAGATCACTTGCTAAATAAAGCAACAGGAAGTTCTGCTTACATTTCGTGTCTGCAGCCAGCTAATAAATACTTTTCTAACCCCTAAACTCCCTGATCCCTGGTGCACATCGCTCCTCCCTGCTTAGCACTGTGGTGAGTGAGCAAAGTGGCTTAACAGGTCAGAGGTCGGGGGATGGAGGATAAAGACCATCAGCTCCAGCTCAGTATAAAGTCAGAGATCAGAGTCCAACTCCCAACAGAGATGAACCTATTAGGGGGAGAGAGATTGAAGATGTGTTATAATAGAGCGTCTGAGTGCTCTGGAGGAGTGGAAGGGATTTCTGCAGGTGCTGGACTGAAACTCCATCAGAAGCACCAAAGTTGATTTAATAAAGACCAAAATCAAAAAAGTTTCAATTATTTTCATTTTTCTTCTATTAAAATATTCATACAGAAATCTAAATCTAATCAGTCAGAAATGACAGAAAAAAGAAAAGTAAGAACATCTCCAGGCACTTAGGAATCAGTTTCCAGAACAAAATCTAACAAAATGTCAATAAAAGATCAGTAAATAGATCAATTAAAGTGGGTGTGTTGTTAAAAGATAAGAAACAAGCTTTAAAAAGACGGTAAAGGAAGCAAAAAGGCCCACGCGGAAACAAAATAGAAGAGAGGAGGTGGTTATGATGAATCTGATTTAATACAATATTCTACAGTTCATGCTAAATCCAGACTGAGGTACTGGTACAGTTGTTGGCTTTTCACAGTGCAAGTAGCAAATATACAGGAGGTGTCATGGTGTGTTTGCACAGTTCCTGGGGCCTCATTTATCAAGCTTGCTTACGCACAAAACGGGGTCGGAAAACTGCGTAAGCAACTTTCCACGCAAACTTTGGGATTTATGAAAGAAAATGTTGCGGAAAAATGTGCGCAACTTTAAGCTGACTAAGGACCTGGCTTACGCACATGTTGGACATGGAGAGCACCTGCAGTGCTGCTGCTGAGAAGATAGCATTATCACTTGTACTGCTTTGTTTTCACACAGAACAAGACCCCAACACGCACACACACACGCGCACGCACACTCACACACACACACATGCGCACATACACACACAGCCTGAAGCGCAGAATACGGACAGGGGACAGATTGAGACAGAATGTCATGCGTCTGTGACAGTGTGTGTCCTGTCACTGTGATTTGATTGATCATGCGCCCTGGCTACTTGGACAAGGGAGATCTCCGTTTGGGTGACTGGTTAGCATGTGAGACTTTCACCCGGGAGTCCATTTTTTTTAATATCCGCCACAGATCTCTCTGAAGAACTCAGCATTGACGGCTTCAGCAACGATGTGCCACTCTGTGGATTTTCTCTTATTTGTTTTGCAAAAGCACTTCCTTTCATTTCTCCACCTCACCCACAGGTACCTCAGTTTCTGCGTCTGTGAAATTGCGCTTCCTTGATCTGCCTTGATCTACGGTCGCCATCGTTATTGGTGGAGTGCTGCAACGAGCCGGCTTATGTTTATGCATGAGATCCACAAGACACTTTGCATTGACCATTTATGGCAGAAAGTCGGCGTGTTGAGGGCAGGATGTGATCCAGAAACCTGAAAACATTTCTAGGTAGTTTCTGATTTATAAAGCGAGAAACGCACAGCGAGAAGCTGTGCGTACTCCATGTTTGATGAATCACAAACCTGCTTGGCGTAAGTAAATATTTTTTGCTGAGCTTCAGTACGGTTTTAGTAAGGATTCTACACAATGTTTGATAAATGAGACCCCTGGTGTTTTAGGAGGTTTAGGGCGTGAGGCTCTGAGTTGTGAGGTTATCGTTAGCTACCTGACTGTTGCTGGATAGAAACTGTTGTAGAAGTGTGTGCTGTGGGTGGCAATGCTGTCTTCTCTGCTGCGTCTTAGGTCGTGTACACGCACAGCTGGGTATTTTAAAACTACATACCTCCCATTAAAGAAAAAACTTGTGTTCACAACTAAACACATATGGAAGTGGTTAAGTTTGGTTTGTGTGGACCAATGTGGAGCTCGTAAAAACAAGCAAGCAGGTCAGTCGATGGTACCAACACGGCTCTTGAGGCATCCATGTTGTTTCTGTAAACACAAGTTGCACATGTGATGTCATTTTGGTACCAGGTGTGGAACCTAAAGTCCCGGTTTTCTATGTCAGTGATTCCCAACCAGGGTTAAGCACACTCCTAGTGGTCCATGAACGCATTACGGGTTCACAAAAATGTTAATGTTTCATTACTGATGACAGCATTTGCTGGTAAAACACAAAACAAAACATTGGGCTGAGATTTGCTTAAAGGTATACTATGCTACTATTTCTTATTGTTAAAATAATTTTTTTGATCCAGTATGTGCCAAAATGACCCTTTACAGGGTTAACAAATTTCCACTCAGGCCCCCACTGCCGTCTGTGGCCAAAATATTGCATTTGCAACTTCAGAGTAGCTGGTCTGGTCCCTTGGTGGACTTAGTACAGTGGAGCAGACATGCCTGGCACTGCAGCCTGCTTTCAGCACAGTTCTGCATGTTTTAGAGCTGATTTGTTTGATTTAGTGATGAACAGTTCCTGTAGAAACTAATGAAGGCTGAGGAGACATTTCAGCACCACCTCACCCCTGCCATGTGGACCTCAAGGGATAAACCATCAATCCTGCTCAATGGTCAACTTTCCTCGCGGAGTCACCCATAAAGACAGTGGGAGGGTTAAAAAAGCTTGCTATGCCCCTGGGACTGAGAAGACCACCAATGTAAGATGGTGCTTGTCCATGTAAGGCCCTAAAGACCAGAACCAGGATCTTGAAATGAACCCTGAAGTTGACTGGCAGCCAGTGAAGCTGGAGGAGAAGCGGGGTGATGTGGGTGTGTTTGGAGGACTTGGTCAGAAGCCGAGCACAGGCATTCAGAACCACCTGTAGATGGTTCAGGGAGGTTCTGCTCAGACACGTGAAAAGAGGGTTACAGTAGTCTAAGCGTGAGGAGATGAAGGTGTGGAGAACTGTCTCAAGTTCAGAGCGGGACAGAATGGGACTCAGCTTAGCAATGTTCCTGAGATGGAAGAAGGAAGAGCGAACAAGAGAACTGACATGAGAATCCAGGGTGAGAGCTGGGTCAAAGGTCACGCCAAGATTCCTGATGGAAGGTTTGGTGTGAGAAGCAAGCTGACCAAGAGAGTCTCTGACTTTGGGAACCAACCAAAGCATTCCACTCAAGGGTCTACAGTTTTTACTACAGCCTAACATAATGCATGCTTGACATCACCCCGCTCTTAAATCTCTACACCTGTTACCAGTAATTTACAGCCCCTTCATATAACACACCTGCGAGGTGGGACGGATTATCTTGGTAAAGGACAAGTGCTCATTCACACACATGTAGACAGATTTCAGAACAATATTTGAGAGTCATGGGTCTTTTGTGCAGGAAGAAAAAGTTTCAGATGTTTGAGTTCAGCTCATGAAAAATGGGAAAAAACAAAAGTGTTGCATTTATATTTTTTCAGTGTATATATGTAGGGCTGCCACAAACGACTATTTTATTAGTTGACTAGTCGCCAGTTTGGTGACGATTAGTCTTGACTAATTGTGTCATTCATAAATGTTTAGCTTAATGCACCAGGATGCTCTAATATACCCATCATTAGCTTCTAGTTCTATGTGTAATCAGGTATGTGCCATCTAATAATAAAGCCAAGATACCAGCTTATTAAACTGCTTTTAATGAAATTTGTTATAACATGTTAATACAAATGCTACAGTGTCAACCAGATCAAATGTATGCAACTAAAACCTAAAATACAAAAAAGACTTGAGCTCACATAAAAGTATCCAGCTAAATAATCACACAAGGTCCCGGTTTACACTCAGGAAAGTCAGCATTTCCACGTGTTCAGGAGAAAGGCTTGCTCTCTTCTGAGAGCAGATTTTCCCAGCTGCAGGGAAAAAAATATATCATGCTTTAACTTACATTAGGTTCTTAATTGTCTCAATCAGCAAACTTTATTTTATCATTGAATGCATAAAATTCTATTTGTTTGAATGCATTCAAACTATTGTTTTGCTGTTTGTGTTTATTGTTTGAATGCTGTTAATGCTGTGTTGGGTCCAAAATGATTTTTATTATAAATTAATAATTTGAGTAATGTAACAAATACACTGACATTATTTTGTTTAACAATGATACCACTATTTTCTGTGCAGGAGATAATATTAACGACTTAGAAAGGATGGTCCAAATTGAAATGTGAGTGGTTTATTGAAAATAAGCTTACATTAAATATAGCAAAAACAAAATGTATGCTGTTTGGTATGGCTAATAAAACTGAGGTTAAGCTGCAAATGGATGGATATGAAATTGAGCAAGTAACAGAACAAACGTTCCTTGGACTAATAATTGATAATAAATTAATTTGGAAACCACAAACATGTACATCATAAGGTTGCGAGAAGCATCTACATTATGAATAAAGCTCGGCAGTACTCGGATTATAAATCACTCCATGTCCTTTATTATTCATTGATTTATCCCTATATTATTTACTGTGTAGAGGTGTGGGGTAACACTTATAAAACATCTATTGCACCCTTGTCTATCATACAGAAAAGAGCCCTGAGAGTCGTTCACAATGTTAGATTTAGAGGACACACTAATCCATTATTTATATATTCTAAAATACTAAAATTTAAAGATTTCCTTCAACTATATACAGCGACGTTCATGTATAAAGTGCATAGGAAATTATTACCAAACAAATTATTAATGGCATTTATAAAACCAGATAACCTGTATAATTTCAGATACAAACTTAACTTTAGGCATACATATTTTAGAACAACATTAAAGTCATTTTGTATTTCTGTTACGGGTGTAAGAGTTTGGAATAAGCTAAGTGGGGATCTAAAGCAAAGTCCCTCATTGCCTAAGTTTAAAGAGAAGTATAAAAAATTATACTAAGTAATTACATGGAGGAGGAGGAAAAGTTGTAAGGGTGTTGCTTTTGATTGTAATTGTTGGTGAACTGGGAGCTGTGAATATTGGGGGGGGGGGGGGGGGGGGATTATATAAGCTACCAGAGCTTCTTTCCTCTCCTATTGAACATGTTACACACACACACACACACACACACACACACACACACACACACACACACACACACACACACACACATATATGTATATGTATATATATATATATATATACACATACTTATATATATATGTATATATATATATATATATATATATATATATATATATATATATATATATATATATATATATATATATACATATACATATATATACATATACATATATATACATATATACAGGTGCTGGCCAGTAAATTAGAATATCATCAAAAGGTTGAAAATATTTCAGTAATTCCATTCAAAACGTGAAACTTGTACATTATATTCATGCAATGCACACAGACCAATGTATTTCCAATGTTCATTACATTTAAATTTGATATTCATAAGTGACAACTAATGAAAACTCCAAATTTGGTATCTCAAAAAATTAGAATATTCTGAAAAGGCTGAATATAGAAGACACCTGCTGCCACTCTAATCAGCTGATTTACTCAAAACACCTGCAAAGGCCTTTAAAAGGTCCCTCAGTCTTGTTTTGAAGGCACCACAATCATGGGGAAGACTTCTGACTTAACAGCTGTCCAAAAGACAATCATTGACACCTTGCACAAGGAGGGCAAGACACAAAAGGTGATTGCTAAAGAAGCTGGCTGTTCGCAGAGCTCTGTGTCCAAGCACATTAACAGACAGGCGAAGGGACGGAAAAAATGTGGTAGAAAAAAGTGTACAAGCTCTAGGGATAACCGCACCCTGCAGAGAATTGTGACGACAAACCCATTCAAAAATGTGGGGGAGATCCACAAAGAGTGGACTGCAGCTGGAGTCAGCGCTTCAAGAACCACCACGAGGAGACTCATGAAAGACATGGGATTCAGGTGTCGCATTCCGTGTGTCAAGCCACTCTTGAACAAGAAACAGCGCAAGAAGCGTCTCGCCTGGGCCAAGGACAAAAAGGACTGGACTGATGCTGAGTGGTCCAAAGTTATGTTTTCTGATGAAAGCAAGTTCTGCATTTCCTTTGGAAATCAAGGACCCAGAGTCTGGAGGAAGAGCGGAGAAGCACAGAATCCACGTTGCATGAGGTCCAGTGTAAAGTTTCCACCGTCAGTGATGGTGTGGGGTGCCATGTCATCTGCCGGTGTTGGCCCACTCTGTTTCCTGAGGTCCAGGGTCAATGCAGCCGTCTACCAGGAAGTTTTAGAGCACTTCATGCTTCCTGCTGCTGACCAACTTTATGGGGATGCAGACTTCACCTTTCAACAGGACTTGGCACCTGCACACAGTGCCAAAACCACCAGCACCTGGTTCAAGGACCATGGTATCCCTGTCCTTGATTGGCCAGCAAACTCGCCTGACCTTAACCCCATAGAAAATCTATGGGGTATTGTGAAGCGGAGGATGCAATACGCTAGACCCAACAATGCAGAGGAGCTGAAGACGACTATCAGAGCAACCTGGGCTCTCATAACACCTGAGCAGTGCCACAGACTGATCGAGTCCATGCCACGCCGCATTACTGCAGTTATTGAGGCAAAAGGAGCCCCGACTAAGTATTGAGTGCTATACATGCACATTCTTTTCATGTTCATTCTTTTCAGTTGGCCAACATTAGAGAAACAAACATTTTTTCATTGGCCTTTAGAATATTCTAATTTTCTGAGATACCAGATTTGATGTTTTCATTGGTTGTCACCTATAAATATCAAAAATTAAACGTAATAAACATCGGAAATACATTGGTCTGTGTGCATTGCATGAATATAATGTACAAGTTTCATGTTTTGAATGGAATTACTGAAATATTTTCAACCTTTTGATGATATTCTAATTTACTGGCCAGCACCTGTATATATATATATATATATATATATATATATATATATATATATATATATATATATATATATATATATATATATATATATATATATATATACACACACATACTTATATATATATACATATACATATATATATATAAATATACACATATATATATATACACATACTTATATATATATATGTATATATATATATATATATATACATATATATATATATATACATATACATATATATATATATATATATATATATATATATATATATATATATATATAAGTGTGTGTGTGTGTGTGTGTGTGTGTATGGGTTTCTTTTTGAATACTTTAATTTGTCTATTGATTTACATGTTCAATAAAGAAAGAAATGAGAAATGAGAAGCATTCAAACTATTGTTTTCCTGTTTATCTTTATTGTTTGAATGCTGTTGTTTTCCTGTTTATGTTTGTTCTTCTTATTGTTTGAATGCTGTAAAGCTGTAAGGCTGTGATCAGACAAGGTGAAAGGCTGGAAGATCTACTGGCAAAGACCGTTCAGTATAATCTGGCACTGGTTGGAGAGCAGGCTGGGTGTCATTTAGCAGGTGGAGCAGGTGTGTGTGATGAGCTGATGACAGGGTGCAGGTGATGGTAATTAAGTGGCTGAGGGCTTGATTGAGGAGGCAGCAGAGGCAGAGGAGGGTGTCAGCCTGGGAGTCATGACAATTATTTAAACAGCATCACTTCCTGAGTGATTCAGTTGAGCCTAACTCAGACTGGCCATCGGAGGGAAACTCTGCTCCCATCGAATCTTTTGACGAGCTGTCAGAACCTGTTGCACGGTACAGCTGACCGCAAATGGTTCCTTCAGAACAAAGCTGAACCAACTTCGACTCCTTAAGAGTCCTCCATAGACTCAAATAACTACCTGTCGTGACCTGGAGACATCTCGAGACCAGTCTAGTCGGCACTGCGGTTTCTTCTACGGACTATTGGGATCCCCGGACTTCAACACATTCCAGCTCTACCACGGAGATCTCAGAGAGGGTACGTAGACTTGACAGATTGTGTCTGATGTGGTTTTATGAAGCATCACGTATAGTTTATAGCAGACCAAATTCACTCCCACTCAGTACTCAGTTTCTCCAGATACGAAGGTTCTGATAACATCACGTTCACACATCATCACACCTCACATTCCACCCACTTAGATTCATTCATCACATAAAGTGTTTTCTAGTTGTCGTGTTTTTAATTGTTTAGAAAATAAATGTCTTACTTTTTATAAACTTGACTGTCTGAATTAATACAAAGTGTCTTACAATCCCTGAATAAACAAAGAATTCTAATTCTTCTGGTTAAACATTCAAAGACCAATCAGACTGAATTTCCATATTTATATAGAAATTCACATCTTATTGGTCAAATGTAGTGTAGTATATTGAGCTTTAAAAGCACCCAAAATCATACATATTCTATTCCTACAATACCACCACTGTTCCTCACGTAGACTAGTCCACATTTCAATCAGGTTGAGGTCCGAGGTTTGGTGAGGTCAGGAGAAGGTGAAGAAGAGGAAGTCCTGTCTTCACTTGTCCATGCCCTATGTGCACCAGTCTCACAGCATGGTGCTTCTAGGTTTATGTCTCTTCTTCACTCCAAACAAATGACTCCACACGGGGGCCTACTACATAAATCTTTGTCTTGCGTGACCATAAAGCTGGACTCTAAAAGACATTTTTCTGGTGTGCAGAACACATCTGATGCTGAAGGTTTCTCTTTGGGTTTAGATGTTCAGACTTTGGGAAAGAGTTCAAACGTCTTTGTTCTTGTTTCGTTTCTATAAATGCTAACATTTGCTCTGAGATGTTTGCGGAGTCCCTTGTTGTTCTGAGTGTTGGTCGATCTAATAAGTGATGTTAACTATATCCTGTTTATGCGACAAGGAGAAAACCGCCACCTGCAGTCACTGTTGATCAGTAAGGAGCTGTTATAAAGCCTTGGCTCGTGAAGTCATTAGGCTTTACTTAACAAAGGTCTGTTGAATTTAAAGATAATTCCCTTCTGTTGTCACATGACCAGCCCTGGGCTTAGCTCCATGTCCTCCTCTGTCACTGCTCCAATTTTAAATTCTCCTCCAAATTTCCTCATGTTGTGCTTTGCAGCTCTAGTAACTCACTCCAGCTCTAAATATATAATCAGAGTTTACAAATTAATGTCCTGCAGCCTTGCCTGAAACAGTTTGTGGTTCCATTCATCTTCTGAGCTTGTGATTGGGTTATGTAAGTAAATATGAGAGAAATCCACCGCTGTTGACCTCACCAGTCGCCCTCAAGGTCACAGTCTGACTGTAGTTACTTCCTGCTTCTATACACAGCAGTGGTGCGTGAAGGCTAACAACCAGAAAATAATCTTTTGATCACACAGTCTAGTCGTCAAAGGCATCAGTAGTTTTGAAATCGGAGGTCAGCAGCTGGGTTCAAGTGTGGGAAAAACACAGTTTTTATTACAAAAATAATTCCTTTAAAAGCTCAAATTGTAGTCACTGCTAAACAGTACAACTCGGCTACCTGTAGACATGAGCCAGTGCGTAATGTCCCATTGACATATGGACTCTGGACCATGTACTGTAACCATAATGTGGTCATGTTAGATAATGATCCTGGTATTGTTCTCATTTGAGAAGACTTCTTCCCGTTTTTTTGACTTTACGCCGTTTAACAACTAAGCAAACACGAAAAAGTGATGTTGGAGACCGTCCATGTCTGACTGGTTCCAGCGTCACCTGCTCACACGGCGCCGGCGGTATCGGTCCTTCACTGTCCCCATCATCCCGCTCATCCTCTCTGTCATTGTGGAGCTGTTCATCTCTGCTGCTACAAGCCTTGCTGTTGTCCTCTTCAGTGTTAAAGATAGCTGGGTCATCCATCTCCGTCTGTATTTGTGGTCGTTTTGGCGGACATACCGCTCGTTAGCAATAGCGTCCTGCTAGTCACACAAATTTCATACACATCTAAACGCACAAGATCAGATCAAGTGTCGCGATAGTGCCCTCTGGTGAAGTTTAGCGTCATGTCTAATTTTAATATTTGAAAGTATAAACTTATTTTATCCTTTCTTTAAGCCATCCTCCAAAACTATAATTATACTTACCATATTATTATTTGAAATAGTTATTGTTAAATCATCTTTGGGGTTGCTTAGCCGTTGCTTAGCCAATTCTAGCAGTTGCTATAGCAACCCCTATCCACCGCCTGACGCCGTGCATGGTGAAGGGCTTTGAGACGACTCTTGTCGTGATTTGGCGCTTCATAAATAAACTTGTACTTGGTATGGGTCTGCCAACTGGCCCGACGCTGCCCCTTTCTATGTGCTGCAGCCAGGTCCTTCTCTAAAAATCAGGTGTTGGCGACGCCAAATTAGACACTACGTTTTCTTCTACAGGAGCCCGTGAGGACAAAACGCATTTACTGATTTGTAACAAATGGTTACAGAACTTTCATCGTTCATAAACGTTGTTGTTTTACACATTCACCTCTTCACTCGTTGCCAGTGAGGGTTCTGATTGGTCAAAAACACCCAAATTCCTTAGGTTTGTCTTAATGGTAGAAGATAAATGATATAGTTGTTGCCTAATCAGGGTAACCGTGCTCTCAGGGGCAATGATCGGACATTTAGTCTTTTCAGAATTTGCGTCCATTGAGGCACTTTGTGAGGAGGGGGCTCTCAGTGAGTCTTTTGTGTGTTCTTGTCAGCGAGCTGGGCATACACATGGACAAATAGACCCATTGCATGTTATTGTTTACATTCGGGTAACTGCGACATCATGATGTCACTGGAAACCTTTTTCTATTGAATGCATTGCCTTCATGGTGCTGTGAGGCTTGGTGCAGCAGACATGGGCGTAAGTGAACCTGTACAAGGTTTCACCACAGATCTCAATCACCCACCCACATCCAAACACAACACAGAGTCTTCTCCAGGTTTCAGAAGCATGGCGGGAGTAACAACATGGAAAATGGGTCAGAACTTAACTTTTATCTTTTTTCATGTAAAAACTTGAAAAAGAACTCTTAAAAGTCTGTTACAGCTTTAATGTTGGCGCAACCTCAGGATAACCATTAGTCTCCATTTAAAGACTTTCTGTAGGCAGTACAGAAGAGAAAACAATGTTTTTTTTTCCAAAAATAAAAACATGTTTTAGATTGAATTGAGATTTTTGTCCAGTTGTCACATTATAACTGACATCCCATCACAAACAGGTAGATCTTAGTAACTTTCAGCAGTATTTTACGTTTGTCATGCCCTTCACGTGTCTACGGTGGTATGACACCGACACTGACGGCCTATTCATCTCTGCAGGAAACGTCTGCAGCAGCACCGGTGGCAGCAGCCCCTGTGGCACTGTGACGGCAAAAAGAAAAGGTGAACAAACAGCTTTGCAAAATGAAAATGCTGAACATTCAGCAACACGCCTGTCATCCTCAGGGGCAAACAACGCATTTCATTTAGTGCCTAATAGGTTGTCATAACATGGCGGACATTGAGCCAGAGTGATTGAATAAACCATTAGCTCCCCCTCTACAGCATGGAGGGGGCTGTCTGCTGGGTGGAGGGAGACATGAATATAAAGTGTATCTTTGAATATAACAGCTTGTCACATGAAAACAGTCTACTGCATTAGTATGAATGCAATCAATTCATTACACTTCATGAGTTCTTTGCTGTGTGCCTAAATAAATGAGAGATATCTTGTATTTTCCATTTTAATGACCTCATCTGAGCTCCAGTCAGAGTTACAAATGTTTATCACCTAAGCTTTCATTGATACAAAAACACTCTAAAACACAGCTAACAGTTTACCACATCAACACTCAAACAGAAATGTTATTGTCATATTTGTCATGTAATTATGACCTTAAATACTCAACAACTGACTATTGACTATTCTCGCAGAACTTATTTAACAACCATAAAATAACGGTTTAGACCAGGGGTGCCCAGTTCTGGTCCTGGAGGGCCGGTATCCAGCAGGTTTTGTGGTTTTTCTGCTCCAACACGCTAGATTCAGTGGTTGAGTCGCCTGTGCAGCCACCAATCAGGCTATGCAGAAGCCTGCTAATCACCTGCTGATTAAAGTCAGGTGTGTCGAAGCAGGGTCAAAACTAAAACAAGATGTTTACCGGCCCTCCAGGACCAGGACTGGGTACCCCTGGTTTAGACTAAAAGTCTTTAACTGACAGCTCACCTGTTCAGTCAGGCACATTTTACTCCCCATATCTTAGTGAAACATGCATCTGAACGAAACCGGAAAAATAAAACACTTTAACAAAAAAATTCCTAAAAATATGGAGACATTTGACCAAAATATCATTATTAATCTTAGATTAATAATGATATATATATATATGTCTATATTTCTTTTTTCTTCTGTTATTACTGTGTTACGTTAGATTATAACCATTATTGGCCCATCTGAAAAGAATGATTGCTTTTTTTGTGGTATTGAGGTGAAAGGGTTTCACTAAAATAAACTAGGTCATAAATTACTTTATTAGAAGTTTTATTTCCTTCTTCCTAAAGCCAGTTGTTTCTGGATGATGTGTGCAGATTCAACAGGCAGACAGAAAAACTCGAACACAAAGATAGACATTTGATTTGATTTATAACTAGATCCTCGTTAAACTCAATATTTACATTTAAACATATACAAGCTCACATTCCCCCAACTTACTATTACTACTACTACACAACTCCCCCCCCCCCCCCCCCCCCCCGGACAACTGGTTACTGTATACAAATATCTCTTGTAAAAAACACACGTGTAACAGCCCTTTTCCTGCTGTGTGAGCAGAAATATTTCTATTTTTTTTAAATACTAGATATTTTCATTCAGCAGCCAAAGATTCCTTAAGGCATTCCTCTGTAGCTCAGTGTCTGTTTAAAAGCCGTTTTACACCCAGGAAATGTAAATAATGGAATGGTTCTTGAAAAAGGATCATTCCCCGCGGAGTACTTCTGGACATGTTGAGCAAGGCTCAAGGTTGCACCAACTGCTTCGTTTATAAGGTCTCGTTCAGTGTTATTTTGATTTAATGGAATAAATATGATGTCAAAGCAACAGTAGAGTTTCAACACTTTGAGACGAGAAAGCTTGCTCGCCTTTATCTTCTGTTGATTGTGCATTACAGGTAAATGCAGCACAAGTTGTACCTTTTAGAAAACATGAGTGGTTCTGAAGCCGTTTTGGATTTGGATGAAGTTTCTTGTTTGTCCAAATCACAGACATCCTTGTGCCGTTCGTCGTAAAACACTGTCTCCTCTTAAGAGGCTGGAAGTGTGAAGGACGGGTTTAATGGTTGAATAAAAGCTCAGAACAAAGTGGTTTTGAATCATAACTCAGAGCTTTAAAATTAGAACAAGTTTTGGCACTTTTACTTTAAAGGTACTAACAGAAGTCTGGTTGACATTGTTTCAGTGAACCTCCACATGTTAGAAACCTCAGCCTCCTTCCCCGTGCTCCAGAACAACCAGGTTTTAACGCTAAATCAAAGTGGGGAATTAATACCAGCTGACAGCGTACCTGAGCTCCTCGTCTGCTGTTGTACCTGCTGGATGCTTAAAAAACAACTTTATTTGGGTCGGAGTGTCCCCTCTGGTAACACAGGATCCTCTGGCTGCTGTTTCTGGAACAGACTGTGTAGGGATTCTTCCAATGCAACAGAGATTTGGCAATTAACCTCAATGCCACTGTAATTATTAAGACACTTTAGCAAAAAATGAATTAATTTCCCAAAAGGTGCCATAAGAAAAGGATGTGCTGCTACTTGGTCTCAGAGAGCAGGAGCATGTGAGCGGGCAAATAGAGAAGAAGGATGATGGAAACACAGATGATCCAATTATTTATCTCTGACGGCTACATCAAACTACAGTAACTACGGTTGTTAAATGTCTCCTTCATGCTGGTGATGGTTATCATAGGACTCATGTAAAAATACAGAAGAACTCTGTAATGAAATAGATTACAGTTATTTAATGAGCCATAAGGAGTGTGATTCCATAGGAAATATGAAATCCACCTTACGGATCGAGGGCTATTTAAACCAGAAGATTGGATCTTTTTATTGCAGGGATTAGATAATCGTTACGTATTCACTCAGAGACAACAGAATAGAGAGAGTCAAGTTTAAAAGTTAAGAATTTTATTACTAACAAATTACTAGACTGACTTTAAAACTAAATGTATAGTGTAACTAAAATGGATGAGACAGTGAATGGATGATGTGTGATCTCAAATCAGAACCAACAAATCCGAAGGAGCGATTGTTCTGACGGGAACTGAAGGTGTTGTTTTCGCATTAAGCTTTGATTCGGAAGTTCAGAAACACATGAGACACCATCATGCCGGTCTACGTACCCTTCGTGGAAGTCCTCTGTAGATCAGGAATATCGAGGTCCAGTAGATCCTCTCTGGAACCGAGCCGGTAGGAAAAGCCGCGGTTCCGATCAGACCCGTCTTTGAGTTTCTTCCGGGCACACGACAAGTTATTGGCATCTGGTGAGACCCAAGCCAGGGTCTGGATGGTTCAGCTTTTATTCTGAAAGGAACTGTTGTCGCTGTCGGAATAGCGACTGGATTTTTCAGCTTGTCGTTGTTCTTTCGGTTAAAGAGCTTAGATCAGGATTGGCCACTCCGTCACTTTCTCTGGAACGCTTTGAACTGGCGTTAGAGCTGACGTGGCATAGTTTTATACTTCGGCTGCTATGGTTTATTGTCAAATGAAAAATTACCAAATACCATCAAAACCACGCCTCCGTCAGATCTGTAAGATTCTGATTGGATCAGTGAAAGTAATGTGTCATGTCTTTTTAACACTACGTGAAATGAGTCCTGTTGGAACACTTAAAGTCACAGCACCTTTATATTCTGTAGGATTATAATAAAGTAATTAATATTTTGATTTCACAGGTCAGTCACATCTTATTTATTGACTAACACTTTGATGGATTAGCTTCATTAAAATATAGTTCTTTGATTAATTAAAAGAAAATAGTTCATTCTTCGTTCTTCTGTTGAGCTGAAAATAAGCAGGTTAGAAGGAATGCATGAGACCTTGAGACTATCTCTTATGCAGACTAGTCTTGAGCAAAGAAGGGAAAAAACACAGTCTTCCGTTCCGTTACAACTCTGAATTCCATCTCATATTTACTTTTTAACACCATATATTCTGTAAATCCCCAGATCCATTTATGTATTCATGCAATAATCAGTCTGTGTTCAGTACTTGTGCAATGCCATATTTACATGTATGTCAGTGTTTCTTATGCATTGTGATTGAAGGTTACAATACTAGCTTGCTGCATGTGTATAAATACAAGTACCTTTGTTATAGCTTTTCTTCAAATTATTCTCATAAGTGTTGGTGCTGCTGAAAAAAGTGGATTTCTCTACCGTGGGATCAATAAAGTATATTCTAGTCTGTTTTATTTATGATGGCTTACGGATCCAGGTCCCAGATGAAACACAGGCTAGCCTCAAACTGAAATTGATGAAGAAACAAGAACAATAAAAGCATTAATGATGATGATGATGATGATGATAAACAGATGTAGTGGTTGATTTTTTTCCCTTTTACCTCATCAAATAAATAAATGTTATTAAATAAATTAAAGAAAACATTAAAGGTTTGTTGCAACAATATTCCTTCAAAAGGAATCAAAAACTAAACCCAACCAATAATACCCATAATGCTAAAGTTGTGTAAATGAACCACGGTGACTTTCCTTCAGTAGATTTAGATCAGTTCATCTCATAGACATTAAATGTGCAGTATTTAAGAATACAGTGAGACTTTTACAGTGATAAAATCCTAGAGTCTGATGTTTCAGTCATTCTGGAAGGAATGTTCTACTGAAACATGCTTCGTATCCAGCTGGCTGCGGGGATTGTCTGTTTTTCTTCTTCAAAACTAAAGAACTACTGTTTACCATCAGTGAGTGTGGGGGTGCCGTGCCTCCTGCGAGCCAATGCTGCAGCACCGACCGGCAAAAACCTCCAGAGTTGTTTAAAGTGGATGTAGTAACCAAATTTTACCAGAGGATGTTATTTTTACTTCATTTTTACTTAATGCACCTTTAACCTCCATCTGAAACTTCTGTACATTTCTACCAGTGTAGACCCGAGTTTGACTGGAGGACTATAAAAGGACAAGCGGTCATATCTGGTCCAAACGTTAGTTCAGATTTTTAGGACCAGTTTGCTCCAGCCATTCTTCCTACTATACCTCAAAAACAATTTTATACGTAGATCAAATACATTATCTGAACTGAAAGTGGGGGGGGACATGTCCCCCCCACTTTCTCCAAAGTTAAGTTTTGACCCCTGCACTTTTTACCATCCAAAAACAACATTACGCTATATTAAATTGACACTGGTTGAGCTCTAGGACCAAGCAGAAAACAACCGTTTGTGTTGAAGCCTGTTTCCCATTGGAACATACTGTAAAGATTCCCCCCCCCCCCCCCCCCCCCCGTGTCCCCCCACTTCTAAAGTGAAAATTACGTCCATGGGTGCTCACATGGTGCTCTCATCAGTATGGGCTTGGGCATGTTCCACACAGGTCTTAAGGCTGTGGTTGGCACTTAATGCTCTGTGATTTATTATCGTGTGATTGTTCAGTTAAACAATGTTGATTATATATTTCCTCATCAGGTTGACGCAGTGATAACTGGATCTTGTTGTGTCCCTTTTTTTTTTGTTTTTTAGTTTTTTTTCTTCTCTCTTTCTGCAGGTCTAGAAGCAGACTCTTGTTCATTATTGTTTATTTTGTGCCCCCCCCCCCACCCTTTGTCTTTTCCTTTCTCTTTCACCTCTGACTCTGCGTCTGGTTGGAATTAAAAAGCATTCAAAAACAATAACAATAAAGTTTCAAGTATCAGGCGTGACATTAAAAGCAGACACTTTGATGCTCCACCTGAGCGTAAATCTGTAAGGCTTGTCACCAGCATTCAGACATCAATTCTGTTTGCTTCACAGCCAGACAGGACATGGGAAAAATAAAAATAAAAAGGAAACAGCAGCGAACGTTTCTGCTGGTAAACGCTAACTGTTACCATTAGCAAAAACACCACACAGCAGAACTCCTCCAGGCTTGTGCTATTTGTCGAGATTAAACATCAACATTGCAAGTCAGTGGGGGAGTCATGTTGCTGTTTGCTAATCCGAGGTAAGATGCCCAAATGTCAGGAAATAAGACTCTAGTCTGCAGCAGCACACCTGTGCTGATCAAAGTAATTCTGAGCTTCTCTTGCTTCTATGGCTTTCAAGGCATTCATTCCTACCATAGACCATTGCAGATGTGTTGATTCAATGAGTCTCTCATACTTTTAATGCTTATTTTGTTCCTGTGTTCTCCCTTGTCCTCTGTAGCATGTTCAGGTTAAACCTATGAAAGAGGTCGAGACCTTGAGGGTTTTTATCTGGGAAAAAAAAAAAAAAATTCTTATTAAAATAATAATTACCATGTATTATATTTAGGGCCGGGACTTTAACGCGTTAATTACGATTAATTAATTAGAAAAAAATAACGCATTAAAAAATTAACGCATTTAATCGCAGCTTGCATTTCAAGCATGGCGGAACCTTTGTCATTGCACAACTTCCTCGTAGACTGAATATCACTGACACACACAACAATGCACAGTGCTAATGGCTACTAAAATGGAATAAAAACAGAAAGAAGTTGCCTTGCTTGGACTGATGCAGGATTTAGGAAACACGTCCGCCTCTTTTCTTAACTTGGAAAAAAAAAACTTCCAGACATCAGCGGAGTCTGTGTCGCGGACATTTTTCAGAGATCGTCGCTGCTGCGGCTGCCCGGTGGCACCGGAAACTTTACAAAAGTTGCGGTAAGCTATATTTTTAACATTTACATCTGTGCAGCGCTGAAAGCACCAGACAGAATAATTATGTGTCCTAACAGTAGTTTATGAAAGTAGTCAGACAAACGAGAGGCACCTGGCTGCCGCTGGGAGAACGCTCCGTGTTCTCACTACTCTGTAAACAATCACAAACGTGTCTTAAAGTTGAAAACAGAAGTTTAAGTCAAAACAGAAACACTCTGAAACTTTTCTGATAATTTTCAAAACAATGCTGTCGGGGTATTATGTTTCTGAGACGAGTCTCTGTCTAAACATCACATGCATTACTATCATTAAGCAGCGAGGTGTGCTGAAGCTGTCATCAGCTAAGGGGCGGATGCTTAAGTGCATCAGGGGCAGCGAGGAATGAGGAAGTTTTGATCAGGCTGGAGATCACACCAGATTCGCTGCAGCAGGCATGAATCTGCAGGTCTGCAGCATCCCCTTCTTAACGTGACAGCAGGACTTCCCATGTAAGGAAGGTCCGCTCACCTGTTCGTCAGATCATTATTTCCTCGCCATGATCTTTTATCATCCCATCAACCTCCAGTCATCCAACTGGAACCAGTTAGTGTTCCTGATCATTCTCAGAATATGCCATGCCTGCTCTGGTGTTAAAAGTTAGTACATTTAAGTCCTAGATCATATTTGTGCCTGTTTTACTGTCATTTTGAAGGATTATTATTTATGTGTTTTTACTACATTATGAGTAGAAATGCTAATAAAAACTCCCAATTATACAAACAAGTGAAACTGGAAAAATTTGAATCTGGTGCAAAGTCAAATTTATTTCAGTCATTCATCTAGACCAGGGGTGTCAAACTCAAACTCACACGGGGCTGAAATGAAACTCTGGGACGGAGTCGAGGGCCAAACTTAATATTTTTTTGAAAAAGTGACGGCAAATTTTCACATTTTCTTTATCAACATTTATGCAATTTTGAAACTTTAAATTTGGAAACAAACATATTTCTGCATTAACACTGAATGTGGAATAACCAAATTACACACGAGCAAGTCAGTTTTAAATAAAAGGCATCAGTGGTATTCATTACTTGTGGTATAATCAGCATTTTTAAAATCTATTCAGGATTTATGTTTTCTTGTTGTTTGTTCATTTTTCTTATTTTTTTATTCTCCTTTTTTCTCCTGTAATAAGTGTCATCGCTGCTGTGACATCTAGCTTTCCTCACTGAGGAACAATAAAGGGATTTTCTATTCTACTCATCTATCTGCAGCCTTCTGTAATTTACCATCCATCCATCTTCATCCGATTATCTGGAGTCAGATCGCAGGGGCAGTAGCCTAAGTCAAGAGGCCCAGACTTCCCTCTCCCCAGCTACTTGGGCCAGTTTCTCCGGGGAATCCCAAGGTGTTCCCTGGCCAGGTGAGAGACAGTCCCTCCACCATGTCCTGGGTCTACCTTTAGGCCTCCTACCGGTTGGACGTGCCTGAAAAACCTCATCAGGGAGGCGTCCAGGAGGCATCCTGACCAGATGCCCGAGCCACCCTAACTGGCTCCTCTCGATGTGGAGGAGCTGCGATCTACTCCGGGCCCCTCCCGGATGACCGAGCTTCTCACCCTATCTCCAAGTGAGAGCCCAGCCACTCTGTGTTAACATGCTGCTGTATTTTGTGCTGCAGACGGAGACACTTTCACACATGCCTGGGTGTTCTGAAAGGATGTAAAGCAACTGAACCATTTTTCAGAAGGGGAAACAAAGCCAGACATTCAAGGTGGGCCGGAACAAGGTCGGTATGATAGATGGTTGCAGCAAAAACACTGTCATGTATACATGTGCAATAGTCAAATAGCAGAAAGTGCAGTCTTAGGCTGGGCTCATGAACATAATGTCAAGAGGAGTCCTCTGTGTGCTTGGTCCTTCTGGGCCTTCCTCCCCACCGTGAGATGGATTAGGTGCATCACTTTCTCCGTTAGAGAGGGCAGTGTGGATTAAAAACATCTCCTCTGGTAGAGCCGAGCCATAACAACAGCACCTTTTCACAGATGAAGAAGAACAATTTTTACAATACGATCAAAATGAAAATATGGGAATAAAAAAGGAAGGATAAAAGATGAAAAATATGAATGAAACTGAAAAAGAAAAAGGTAATGACGGGATCCCGAAGGAGACAGAAATAACAAATGACCCGCTTGGATAGCGCCTTTCAGAGTCAGAGGACTTTAGAGCACCTTCTTGACCAACTAACATTGGAGCCACCATGCCAAACACACCAACAGGTAGGTGTTTCCTAATGACTGCTTTCAAATGTTTTATCCATGACCCAGCTGAGCTCTTGGTCCCTGTCAGTCAAGTTCTGTTGGCCTTTCTTGGTTCATGCACTCAACTTGTCCTTTTTATGTTGTTCATCCTTCATAGACCATCTCACATAAGGACTCCCACACAAATTAGTCCTCTTGATTGCTCTCAGGACTTTATGATCATCCTTAACAAAAGCTGGACTCACATATTCGGTGTTCTTGTTTTCAGCAGTTTGCATGAATTGTTGTACCATCTTACTGGAATGTGGACTCGTCAACTCGCAGAAAACTGATAAGATGCTGCTTGAAACCACACTTTTCAAACGGTAGTGATTTTGATCTAAAACAGATGAGTAAAGATAAAGGGGACATTTTCAGGAATCTGCATAATGATGCATGAAAACTGTGTTAAAACTCATTAACAGGTTATTAAAACTAGTTGATTCTAATTGCGGATGACTTTTATTTTTGCCACCTTACATAAGTGTAGTTATATCATAAAACACCTAAAGGTCAACCACACAAACAAACACGCCCCACTTAACAACTCAACTTGTCCACCTTAAAAAGCTTCTCGAGTTTGAGCATCCAGTTTATTTGTCTAAATATTGGAATTCATCCAGATCGTTTAGTAATCCATCAGGTCCGTCCGTCTCAAAGGGGAGTGTGCGTCAGGAAAAAGCAAGAAGCACCTCAAAAATAAGCTGTCTTGTTTGTGAATATTTTTCTTCTCTGTCTACAGTTGTCATTAATCCTGGACGATGATTTCAGAGTTTTCCTGACTGGATACATTCAGTCATGTTGTAGGCACTTTCCCGGAATGTTAATAAAACATCTCATTTGGTAGGCAGCTCTGCTCAGAGGAGCACCACCCACTTCAGTGTCCCTCTGCTGCTTCACCTGCTCATTAATTACACCTGAGGACCTGTGGATTAATGAAACCAGAGCCATCTGAGCAGCATAAAGGGTCAGAGGTCAGAGACGGACCAGAGGTTTTGAGGCCTCTGAAGGTGTGGGAGTCTAATTAGTATTCTGCTGCCTGATGATGCAAATGTTTCCATGAAGTCCTGCTACTTTTGTCCAGATGACAGCAGAATGACAAACCTGAAGTTGCCATTTTTTTTACTTTTATTACTTTTATGTCCAGATTACAGAAGAAGCCAGTTAAACATGGTGATGAATGGTAAAGATGTAAAAAACTAATTTATGATCCATGTGATCATGGTCCTGATGAGCATCAGTCATGGCAGAGGGATAAAACATTTCTTCTGTTTTATTTGTGCTAAATAAAGTGCGACACTAAGATTCAGTTCTAAAGAACCAAAGCAACCCAAACCAAGAACAGATCAAGTTTATTTAAACACTTATTTAATCACTAGAGTTTACAAGAAGAATACGTATTCAGCTGACACTGAAAGTGTCGAATAAAAACTAAAACAATCAAAAACAAGGACAACTGAGGACACAGGAAGACATGAGTTTGTCTCTCTGTTGTCTTTGTGTCTGGGTTTCAGTCACACATAGCTCAGGTGTGGTGGCAGAAGGGATGGGTACCGTAATCAGGACTTTTGAACTCTCCCACTGTCTTTATGGGTGATCCGGCGAGGAAAGTTGACCATTGAGAAGGATTGATGGTTTATCCCTTGAGGTTCATGTGGCAGGGGTGAGGTGGTGCTAACTAAAACGACCACCATCACACAGTTTATAAAACTACAAGAACCACCATCACACAGTTTATTAAACTACAAGAACCCACCATCAAACAGTTTATAAAACTACAAGGACCACCATCACACAGTTTATAAAACTACAAGGAGCACCATCACACAATGTATAAAACTACAAGGACCACATCACACAGTTTATAAAACTACAAGGACCACCATCACACAGTTTATTAAACTACAAGAACCACCATCAGTCAGTTTATAAACTAAAAGGACCACCATCACACAGTTTATAAAACTACAAGAACCACCATCACACAGTTTATTAAACTACAAGAACCCACCATCAAACAGTTTATAAAACTACAAGGACCACCATCACACAGTTTATAAAACTACAAGAACTATGATCACACAGTTTATAAACTACAAGAACCACCATCACACAGTTTATAAACTAAAACGACCACCATCACACAGTTTATAAAACTACAAGAACCACCATCACACAGTTTATTAAACTACAAGAACCCACCATCAAACAGTTTATAAAACTACAAGGACCACCATCACACAGTTTATAAAACTACAAGAACTATGATCACACAGTTTATAAACTACAAGAACCACCATCACACAGTTTATAAAACTACGAGAACCCACCATCACACAGTTTCTTTAACTACAAGGACCACCATCACACAGTTTATAAAACTACAAGGACCACCATCACACAGTCATAAAACTACAAGAACCCACCATCACACAGTTTATAAAACTACAAAGAGCACCATCACACAATGTATAAAACTACAAGGACCACCATCACACAATTTATAAAACTGCAACAACCCACCATCACACAGTTTATAAAACTACAAGGACCACCATCACACAGTTTATAAAACTACAAGGACCACATCACACGTTTATAAAACTACAAGGACCACCATCACACAGTTTAGAAAACTAAAGAACCGCCATCACACAGTTTATAAAACTACAAGGACCACCATCACACAGTTTATTAAATTACAAGGACCACCATCACACAGTTTATTAAACTACAAGAACCACCATCACACAGTTTATAAAACTACAAGGACCACCATCACACAGTTTATAAAACTACAAGAACCACCATCACACAGTTTATAAAACTACAAGACTCCACCATCACACAGTTTATAAAACTACAAGACTCCACCATCACACAGTTTGTAAAACTACAAGAACCCACCATCACACAGTTTATAAAACTGCAAGGACCACCATCACACAATTTATAAAACTACAAAGACCACCATCACACAATTTATAAAACTACAACAACCCACCATCACACAGTTTATAAAACTACAAGAACCACCATCACACAATTTATAAAACTAGAAGGACCACCATCACACAATTTATAAAACTACAAGGACCACCATCACACAATTTATAAAACTACAACAACCCACCATCACACAGTTTATAAAACTACAAGGACCACCATCACACAGTTTATAAAACTACAAGGACCACCATCACACGTTTATAAAGCTACAAGGACCACCATCACACAGTTTATAAACTACAAGGACCACCATCACACAGTTTATAAAACTACAAGAACCACCATCACACAGTTTATAAAACTACAAGAACCCACCATCACACAGTTTATAAAACTACAGGGACCACCATCACACAGTTTATAAAACCACAAGGACCACCATCACAGAGTTTATAAAACTACAACGACCACCATCACACAGTTTATTAAACTACAAGGACCACCATCTGTCACGAGCGTGCCGGGCCGCGAGGCGGTGATCAGATGAGGATCCAAACGCGGGGAGGAAGAAGGAAAACAGGTAGGTACTTTTACCATTAGTTTCTTTAATGAAGCACGCTGGACACTGAAACAATGACACAACATGGAACACAGAACAGAAAGGGTTTAAATACAAGAGGAGAGGGAGCTATGGTGATTGGGAAACAAGAGGCAGGTGGGAGCAATTAACGGAGACACCGACTAAAACCTAAGAGAAGACAGAACAGGGCGTGACACCATCACACAGTTTATAAAACTACAAGAACCACCATCACACAGTTTATAAAACTACAAGAACCCACCATCACACAGTTTATAAAACTACAGGGACCACCATCACACAGTTTATAAAACCACAAGGACCACCATCACAGAGTTTATAAAACTACAACGACCACCATCACACAGTTTATTAAACTACAAGAACCACCATCAGTCAGTTTATAAACTAAAAGGACCACCATCACACAGTTTATAAAACTACAAGAACCACCATCACACAGTTTATTAAACTACAAGAACCCACCATCAAACAGTTTATAAAACTACAAGGACCACCATCACACAGTTTATAAAACTACAAGAACTATGATCACACAGTTTATAAACTACAAGAACCACCATCACACAGTTTATAAACTAAAACGACCACCATCACACAGTTTATAAAACTACAAGAACCACCATCACACAGTTTATTAAACTACAAGAACCCACCATCAAACAGTTTATAAAACTACAAGGACCACCATCACACAGTTTATAAAACTACAAGAACTATGATCACACAGTTTATAAACTACAAGAACCACCATCACACAGTTTATAAAACTACGAGAACCCACCATCACACAGTTTCTTTAACTACAAGGACCACCATCACACAGTTTATAAAACTACAAGGACCACCATCACACAGTCATAAAACTACAAGAACCCACCATCACACAGTTTATAAAACTACAAAGAGCACCATCACACAATGTATAAAACTACAAGGACCACCATCACACAATTTATAAAACTGCAACAACCCACCATCACACAGTTTATAAAACTACAAGGACCACCATCACACAGTTTATAAAACTACAAGGACCACATCACACGTTTATAAAACTACAAGGACCACCATCACACAGTTTAGAAAACTAAAGAACCGCCATCACACAGTTTATAAAACTACAAGGACCACCATCACACAGTTTATTAAATTACAAGGACCACCATCACACAGTTTATTAAACTACAAGAACCACCATCACACAGTTTATAAAACTACAAGGACCACCATCACACAGTTTATAAAACTACAAGAACCACCATCACACAGTTTATAAAACTACAAGACTCCACCATCACACAGTTTATAAAACTACAAGACTCCACCATCACACAGTTTGTAAAACTACAAGAACCCACCATCACACAGTTTATAAAACTGCAAGGACCACCATCACACAATTTATAAAACTACAAAGACCACCATCACACAATTTATAAAACTACAACAACCCACCATCACACAGTTTATAAAACTACAAGAACCACCATCACACAATTTATAAAACTAGAAGGACCACCATCACACAATTTATAAAACTACAAGGACCACCATCACACAATTTATAAAACTACAACAACCCACCATCACACAGTTTATAAAACTACAAGGACCACCATCACACAGTTTATAAAACTACAAGGACCACCATCACACGTTTATAAAGCTACAAGGACCACCATCACACAGTTTATAAACTACAAGGACCACCATCACACAGTTTATAAAACTACAAGAACCACCATCACACAGTTTATAAAACTACAAGAACCCACCATCACACAGTTTATAAAACTACAGGGACCACCATCACACAGTTTATAAAACCACAAGGACCACCATCACAGAGTTTATAAAACTACAACGACCACCATCACACAGTTTATTAAACTACAAGGACCACCATCTGTCACGAGCGTGCCGGGCCGCGAGGCGGTGATCAGATGAGGATCCAAACGCGGGGAGGAAGAAGGAAAACAGGTAGGTACTTTTACCATTAGTTTCTTTAATGAAGCACGCTGGACACTGAAACAATGACACAACATGGAACACAGAACAGAAAGGGTTTAAATACAAGAGGAGAGGGAGCTATGGTGATTGGGAAACAAGAGGCAGGTGGGAGCAATTAACGGAGACACCGACTAAAACCTAAGAGAAGACAGAACAGGGCGTGACACCATCACACAGTTTATAAAACTACAAGAACCACCATCACACAGTTTATAAAACTACAAGAACCCACCATCACACAGTTTATAAAACTACAGGGACCACCATCACACAGTTTATAAAACCACAAGGACCACCATCACAGAGTTTATAAAACTACAACGACCACCATCACACAGTTTATTAAACTACAAGGACCACCATCTGTCACGAGCGTGCCGGGCCGCGAGGCGGTGATCAGATGAGGATCCAAACGCGGGGAGGAAGAAGGAAAACAGGTAGGTACTTTTACCATTAGTTTCTTTAATGAAGCACGCTGGACACTGAAACAATGACACAACATGGAACACAGAACAGAAAGGGTTTAAATACAAGAGGAGAGGGAGCTATGGTGATTGGGAAACAAGAGGCAGGTGGGAGCAATTAACGGAGACACCGACTAAAACCTAAGAGAAGACAGAACAGGGCGTGACACCATCACACAGTTTATAAAACTACAAGAACCACCATCACACAGTTAGTCCAGAGGAGAAAAGAGAGGAACAGGAGTGCATGGAGCTGGTTTAGTTTGTGAAACACCACAATATTAAAATACAAACTGTTGTATGTATCGAAGTTTGTTTTAGTTTCATTCGTAGTTTATAACACATGGTCTCCTCATCAGAGTTATTCCAGAGGGATTAGAAGAAGCTGGGATTCAACTTTTCTTTCATTCAGAAACTGCTGTGGTTAAAGGTTTTCATAAAGAAGAATTTGGTACAACACTACGATGATAAAATACAAATAGTCATGTTATTTATCATGATATTTATCAAATATGGTTATATAGAGCTCCGGGAGTTGACGTCACTTCTGCCGGCATGCAACAGTTCAAATCGAAACGGCGCCATATTGGCATGCAGAAGCCTGCAGCTGGACTATTTGTTATTGTCAGAAAACTCAATCAAACGGCAATTATGGTAGATTCTTGTTGTGCCCCAGGATGCAGAACAGACGCGGACGACATAAGGGATGAGCCATCTACAGGATTCCCCAAGATCCGGAGCGCCGCAAACGTTGGATCATTGTAATAAAACGCACTAGTGACCGGGCTAAAATGAAACTGTGGGATCCCGAGAGTAAAGGTTTTCGCTTATGCAGCGACCGCTTCATATCAGGTACTTAAGCCAACGTTTCCTCAACTGTGTGTGGTATTTATTTTAAATGCTTTTATTACGATTCTTAGTGGGCTTCCTAAACTTATTTTGGCGTGGCTTTTCTGTCTTATTACTCATAGCAACAAGTAAACGTCACGTAAAACGTTGCCTCGTGTTTCTGCGTGCTGCCGTTTCCGTGTTTTATGATCACAGCAATTAACCGGCTAAGCTGTATTTAATTTTAAGCAATGGTTGATCAATTGCCAGATCACACATAAAAAGCACTTTGGATTGCTATTATCTGTCTCACCGAGACAGATCTCAGACAGATCGTGAGACGCTCCTGCCTGACATATTTATTTTATTCACGGAAAAAATCAAACTAGTGATTTCTCTTGGCGTTCAGTTTATACATTCAAACAGCATAGCACTCTGTTTAAACTACTTACATTTTAATCTGTTATTTGTCCATCCATTTTCATCCGCTTATCCGGAGTCGGGTCGCGGGGGCAGTAGCCTAAGCAGAGAGGCCCAGACTTCCCTCTCCCCAGCCACTTGGGCCAGCTCCTCCGGGGGAATCCCAAGGTGTTCCCCGGCCAGGTCCGGTAAGAAGTCCGCTCCGACAGCTTCTGGCATTTTTAAAAAGTATCCCAGGGGCACGGTAAGGGTCGGAGATGTTTAGTCTATTTAATTTCTGACTATATAAAACGATTTCTTCGTTGTTTTTTTTTTATTATCTTTATTTCATTCAAAAAAAATAACACAACAGTTACTAAACAAAATTCATGAAAACACAATATATATTTGAATGAAAGGGAGCAGATAGAAGAAAAAATCTTATTGTTTCTGCCCCCTTTTTAAACTTAAATATCAATTTATATTTGTGCAGTCCCTCACCAGTTCTTTCAGTCCCGTAACTGTTCACATTTGTTAATTATTATGTCCAAATCAATTGTCCGTTGTCATATCACATTTTAAAGTGTGAAGTAAACTCCGACGAAGTGAAATCCAAGCCGATCCCGTTCATATTCATGTTTAAGATCTGTGTTTGTTTTGCTTTTTTTGACTGCCAATATGGCGTCTACTAACTGAGAGTCACGTGGGGTCCGGAGCTCTATACTGAGAAGATATACACTCAAAAGTATTGATTACTGCGATACGATAAACGTACAGTATAAATCCAAGGCAAACAGGAGTAAAACTCCACGTAAACAGTAAACACGAGACTTTGACATTTTCCTTCACAAAAGCGAGCATCATGACACCTCCAGTGTTGCTGATGGAGGAGGAGTCTGAGGACTCGGGTCCTTTTGTTGCAGCGAGAGTTGGGTCAAGTCAGGCTTTGGCTGTAAATTGATGCCGTGTGAGTGAGTGAGTGAGTGAGTGAGTGAGTCCCTGGACATGTGGCGTACAGCTGTGGTCAGAACCCAGCGTTGTGTTTCACTAACTGGTGCAGGAATTTGCTCCAGTACCAAATGTTTTTGGTTGGTAACAAAGAGGTACGCAAATTCAGCACCCAGCTCCAGTGTTCATAACATAATTTGAAGCAGACAGCTGTAAGGGCAGCTCTATGAGGCGCTCTGACCTGCTTTACCCATGTGACTGGTGCAAAGCAGAGCTCCAGCTCCTTCCAAAGGTGACCGCTGCTGATCCTGTTACTCTGCTCATGTGAGCGTTTGCTCCACTGATCACCAAAAGCTCCTGAGGAAGAGTGAGTTGTGCTGCAGACTCACTTGACCTTCTTATTTATAAAGCTGTTTAACTTTCCTTTTTAATTTCCTGCCGTCTGATTGTGGCCAGATTAATATTTCCCCTTCAGGACAAACTTTTACTTCATCACTTCTTCCTGTAAGCAGACTCCCTGCTCTGCCAGACGTTCATTTACGCTCTCATTTTTTCCCGGTGAGTTATTATCAGAGATGGCTACATTCATTATACCAGGAAGCTGTGTTTCCTGGAGGCCATTTCTAGGGGGAGTGGCTAGCTTCTGCTGATGAATGGGAGCTAATCGCAGGTGTCAGACGAGGTGTTTTCTATCATTTATCTTATCTTTAAAGGACATCCCTCTGGGAATATTAACCGGCCTGCTGCCACCGCTCTGCTCTTTAAGAAGGTCTTTAGTTTTATCACAGCTGCTCTGTCCCGGCATCGGACTAGTTTAGAGGAGGATCACACACCTTTACCTAGTTTCTCTGGTTTAGACTCAACACATTACGTAATGCGTTAGAGAAACTAACCAATAGGATTGAATAGAATAGAAAAACTTTATTGTCTGACACCAAGCGGTTGCAGAAATTTGTCTTTCAACAAGGCTCATCATCATCCACCTCATCATTCACACTTTCATAGAACAGTAAATACAAGAAAAAATCATTAAAAACTAAAAACACAGATATAAGCTTAAAAGCCATCAAACCAAAGACACAACTGTCTGCCTAAAACACATAAAATCATACCATACCATATTTATTTATGAAGCACCATTTCAAAATGGCATGGCAGCTAACCAAAGTGCTGCACATACAGTGAAAAAGCCAAATGCTTGACCAAGAAACACAATAAGAACAGGCAAAATACATAAGAACAAAGCATAAATGGACAGAGATAAAAATTCCTACTAAAAACAATAAAATAGGGAAACAGTTAACAGCACTATAAAAAATAAAATATGCGACCAATGATAAAAACATTTAAAATGGCACAAATAAAACCAAATAAGCTACCAGATGGTGCGAGGTACCAAAAGTGTGCAACTGAATCATAAAAACGGAATAAAAAAATCAAACCCGGTGCTGGATTTTCATGAAAAGTGTCACGGAGGGAAGGCAATGCTAAAGAAGTGCATTATCACGGCCGACTTGAAACTGCTATCAGAGGGAGCCAGACGCACACGGAGGGGCAGAGAGTTCCAGAGTTTTGAGACAGCATAAGAGAAGGCACGCCCCCCCCCCCGTGATTTGTACCGAACCTTCGGAACAACAAGTAGCAGATGATCTGCTGACCGAAGGGCACGGGTGGGAACATACGGGGTCAGCAGGTCCGTCAGGATGGGGATGGGCAGTACAAAGCCTTGTAAACATTAAACAAGACCTTGAAGTTAATCCTAAATTTGACTGGGAGCCAGCATAAATCTGCGAGGATGGGTGTGATGTGCATGCGTCAGTTCGTGTTGGTTAAAAATCTGGCCGCGGCATTTTGAACCTTCTGCAGTTTGCTTAGGCAGAAGCTTTAATCCCAATCAGGACAGAATTTGCGTAATCCAGACGTGAAGTAATAAAAGCATGAATGACTGACTCAAGATCCGGGCGTTTGAGGATTGACTTAAGACGAGTGATGCGGCGGAGTTGGAAAAAGCAGGACTTGACAGTAGCGTTGACTTGAGAAGACATTGAAAGGTCAGAGTGCAGTTTCACACCTAGGCTAGTGGCACATGATGTGAGATTGAGTGGGAGAGTTGAGACACCTAAAGCACCATTCATGTTAGTGGGGCCAAAAAGTATGGCATCTGATTTGCTGTCATTATTGAAGTTCTGTGTCTGTTGAGGGCTGTGATTGCTGATGGGATGAATGATTATGGATTGCTGTTTTGGATGGTGGGATTCTGTTGCTCCTACCTGCAGGAGAAGACTGAAGGAATGGTGGACGGGATGAGAAGGTGATTAGTGGGGCTTTCCTAGTTACAGAGCGCTCATGCAAAAGGGAAAGGGGGTTTGTAGTGAACCACTTATTTAGCCTGCTTGATGTGTGGTCCGTTTATTTTTGTGCTTACAAGTGAGAAAGTTGTACCAGGATGTGATGTTAAATGTTAAAATGGATTCTATGACTGACGGTAGACCAGAGTTAAGATGTTTTTCCTGACATTAAAATCTCTTCATTTCCTGATGAGATGGAGACGCTGAGTGCTTTATTGTAAAAGGAACCTGAGTGTAGTTGAAAGGACAGATGAGCACCTATCTGAGTCTCCAAATATTTAAAACTCTCCACCTGTTCAACCTGCTCTCCCTGAATGATCACCGGTATAAAGAGCTGAGATGCAGCATCTCTGTCTGCACAACAGCACAACTCCTTTGTTGTTGACATGTTGTGCTCCAGTAGTTTTTCCTTAAAAGTTGTGGTCAGGTCATCTACTGAAAGTTGGTACTTAGCCAGAGCCTCCACATTGTCCACATGGGCCACCAGGACCATGTGGTCGATTACACGGAAGGTGAAGGATTGCCCATTTTTATCCTGGTGTGACAGGAAGAGAATACTAATACCACAGCTTCTGGTCAGTCTGAAGAGAAACCAATGAGCAAGAAAACGTTTAAGACAGTCTGAGTAATAAAATAATCATTTCCAACATAATGCTGCCCCCCCCCCCCCCCCCCCCAAAATCAGTTTCAAAGATTTATTTTTTTTTAAATGGCTTTGTTGAGGTTTTCTTGTTTTAGTACTGCTCTTGCTGTGCTTGACTGGTACAGCACTTTGGTCATCTGCAGTGTTTAAAATGTGCTTTAATGGTTAGTATAACACACATATCAAATATTTACTGTCTTACATAAAGCAGACTGCAACAAAATATGTTTTAAAATACAAAAGTAAGGTGGGAGGAGTCAGAGAACTCACTGGATTAAGCAGGAATCCTCTCCGGACTGGGAACAATGGGAAAACCTTGGGATTGTTGCTGATGAGAGGGCGGTATCTCCAGGACATTAGCAGAAAAATGGATGGATTTACATCCCTGTATTCATTGTGAATTTAATAAGTAAATGCATCTCCATCTCCATTAAAAGCAACTGAAGCTGTCAGCTGATGTTTTGATGTGAACGAGCAGACCATCATGTCTTTAACCCTTTCTTTCCTACGTGAAGCAGGTAAAAGGACATTTCCTGTCAGACAGCAAGCTGGGTCAGCTACCCAGGTAGACTGATGACAGGTGGCAAGCGTTGGTGCTGGAGGTGTGCAGAAGTACAGATCAGTGTTAAGGAAGGATTGTGTCCCCTCTCACGAGAGAGAGGCTTCAGGAGGTTTCAGAGAGGAGTAACCAGGCCGGACCCAGGCTGCTGTCATTTTTAAACGTTTCCTGACATCTAGAGGGTTAACCACCATAATATTTCATTTCTATACTGTATGCCCACCGAGTCACATTTGTTTATTGAAAATTCTGTGAAAAGACAAAAAAAAAAAACATCTTATAACATCCTCTCAGGAAACGTGTCAAAACCTGCTCCTTCTGCCTCTGTGTCGGTAAGTGTATATTGAACTGACCTGACGCTGGTTATCCACGTGATTCCTGTCGTGTATTTAACCCTCTGTTTGTGCTTGTCTTTGTCTTCCCGTCGTGTCATCCCACCCACCATTGTTTATATTTAACAGTTCTTTTGCCTCTGCCAGTTTGCCTCCTGTTCCTGCTTACCTGCATTTGGGTCCTATTGCAACCAATTCTCAACATTATTTTCTGTTTGTTTACCAGTTTCAAGATAAATGATTGAGGAAAAAAAGATGTAATGTTGAAAACAAAAGTCAAAACACTATTTCCTATTTTTTCCCACTTTTCCCCCTATAATAGGAATCTATTTTCAGAGAAACATTAACATAGTTGACTGGGTTAAAATGAAATTAGGACAAACCTGGATTTCAGATCCTCCTGGAATAATCCGGACATGGTGAACCTTGCTGGTCCTGCAGATGAAGCAGCATCATCCATCTCTGATCTCTGAGGAGGATTGGTTCAGGTTTTGGCTCCTGTTCAGGATCTCTCTGCACCCAAACAATCCCGAAGACCTGTCGTCCCCGAGAAGCCTCCAACCTTTAAATCAGCACAGCTGCTCCTTCCACATCTGCACAGTGATCAGATTCACTCTGAGGGTTTTTGTAGGATTCCCTACAAGGGAAGTGACAGAAAGCAATAAAAGGTTTTGTCAGAAATAACTCAAACAAATATTTGGAGAGCTTAGGAGGTAAATCAGAAGCTTTTTTTTAAAACAAGCTAACAGAACCGATGGTTCTCCTTAACCAACCAGCTAACCGGCCACGCTCAGCCCGGCTCGCTCTTCGTCGTCTCATGATTTGTGGGTCTCGCAGGAGAAGAACGAGATGAACTCCTCTAGGTTTAAATCTGCAAATAATAAGTCTTCTCTGTGGTGATGGATTGCACGCGTCTTGGCCCATTTGTCTGTGCTTGCACTTGCTCGTATCAATTGTTAAAGAAACTTTGCCTAACATGCAGTCCTGAGTGTTGGCCAGTCAGGGCAGAGCAGAGAGAAACGAGAGACTGTTCTATAGTAAAACTTTGATTTCAATCTTGGGAAAGTTTCATTAAAAGTTAACAAACATACTTCATTGCCATTCATTAAAATCACAGGGAGCTTTAGGAGATCTGAGAACACAGCTGAGATTTGTTCTAATGAGGCGTTAGTAATCAAAGAAAGCCATCCATGCCAAATGAGACCGAGGAGTTTCATCAACCATTTCACTCCTTTACCAGTGCTCAAGCGAAGGTTCAGGATTAAACACTGAGTACCACAGGGTACAGTGCTTGGACCAATTCTTTTTACTATTTATATGCTCCCAATTGGTAAAATCATTAGACAGCATGGGATAAACTTTCACTGTTATGCTGACGATACTCAGTTACAGTGGGGCAAAAAAGTATTTAGTCAGCCACCGAATGTGCAAGTTCTCCCACTTAAAATGATGACAGAGGTCAGTAATTTACATCATAGGTACACTTCAACTGTGAGAGACAGAATGTGGGAAAAAAAATCCATGAATTCACATGGCAGGATTTTTAAAGAATTTATTTGTAATTCAGGGTGGAAAATAAGTATTTGGTCACTTCAAACAAGGAAAATATCTGGCTCTCACAGACCTGTAACGTCTTCTTTAAGAAGCTGTTCTGTCCTCCACTCGTTACCTGTATTAATGGCACCTGTTTGGACTCATTATCTGTATAAAAGATACCTGTCCACAGCCTCAAACAGTCAGACTCCAAACTCCACTACGGCCAAGACCAAAAAGCTTTCGAAGGACACCAGGAAAAGAATTGTAGACCTGTACCAGACTGGGAAGAGTGAATCTACAATAGGCAAGCAGCTTGGTGTGAAAAAATCAACTGTGGGAGCAATTATCAGAAAATGGAAGACATACAAGACCACTGATAATCTCCCTCGATCTGGGGCTCCACTCAAGATCTCATCCCGTGGGGTCAAAATGATCATGAGAACAGTCAGCAAGAATCCCAGAACCACACGGGGGGACCTGGTGAATGACCTGCAGAGAGCTGGGACCACAGTAACAAAGGTCACCATCAGTAACACACTACAACGGCAGGGAATCAAATCCTGCAGTGCCAGACGTGTTCTGCTGCTGAAGCCAGTGCATGTCCAGGCCCATCTGAAGTTTGCCAGAGAGCACATGGATGATACAGCAGAGGATTGGGAGAATGTCATGTGGTCAGATTTTCCCAAAGTAGAACTTTTTGGTATAAACTCAACTCGTCATGTTTGGAGGAAGAAGAATACTGAGTTGCATCCCAAGAACACCATACCTACTGTGAAGCATGGGGGTGGGAACATCATGCTTTGGGGCTGTTTTTCTGCTAAGGGGACAGGACGACTGATCCGTGTTAAGGACAGAATGAATGGGGCCATGTATCGTGAGATTCTGAGCCAAAACCTCCTTCCATCAGTGAGAGCTTTGAAGACGAAACGTGGCTGGGTCTTCCAACACGACAATGATCCCAAACACACCGCCCGGGCAACAAAGGAGTGGCTCCGTAAGAAGCATTTGAAAGTCCTGGAGTGGCCTAGCCAGTCTCCAGACCTCAACCCCATAGAAAATCTGTGGAGGGAGTTGAAAGTCCGTGTTGCTCGGCGACAGCCCCAAAACATCACTGCTCTCGAGAAGATCTGCATGGAGGAATGGGCCAATATACCAGCTACTGTGTGTGCAAACCTGGTAAAGACCTATAGTAATCGTTTGACCTCTGTTATTGCCAACAAAGGTTATGTTACAAAGTATTGAGTTGAATTTTGTTATTGACCAAATACTTATTTTCCACCCTGATTTACAAATAAATTCTTTAAAAATCCTGCCATGTGAATTCATGGATTTTTTTTTCACATTTTGTCTCACAGTTGAAGTGTACCTATGATGTAAATTACTGACCTCTGTCATCATTTTAAGTGGGAGAACTTGCACAATTGGTGGCTGACTAAACACTTTTTTGCCCCACTGTATATCTATCCATTAACCCTGATTAACCTAATCGGTTAGGTAGATTACAGGCTTGTCTTGAGGACATAAAAAATTGGATGACTCAAAACGTTTTGCTTTTAAACCAAGACAAGATGGAAGTTCTCATCTTTGGACCAGAAATCCAGAATAGGAAATTGCTTAGTCAGTCACCTTCATCCGGCACTCGCAGAGAACAGACGCTTCTCCCTTATCTTTTTTTCCCAAGGCTCTTTGTCCTGTCTGCCTACAGAGCACGTCGCGGTTCCTCCGCCTGCAGATGACGGAGGCGCTGATTGGACTAGAGACGGGACTGCTGGTCTGACTGGGGGCGGGTCCAAGCTGGTGCGTTGAGCCAGGGCAGCGGCGAGCTCCCGGCTCTGTCCTGGGACACAGGGTTGCGGTGGAGCCCAGCATCCTTCCCCACGCCGTGGGCCAACCCCGGGGGAGCACACAGCCAGTCAGGCTCCTCTCCTGTGGAACCAGCTCCCAGCTTTAGTCCGTGAGGCAGACACCTTGTCTACTTTTAAGACAAGGCTTAAATCAATCAAATCAAGGCTTAATCAACTTACCTCTGGGATTAATAAAGTATTTTTGAATTGAATTGAATTGAAAACATTTTTGTTTGGTAGGGCTTATGGTTAAAATCTAATGTTAGCCTAGATCTGGACAAGTGGGGGAGTAGAGGGAGGTGGAGTGTACAGTCGGTAAAGACGGCTCTCCCTTGCCCTGCCTCCAACATGCCTCCATCTAAAAAGGATAGATTATCCAGAGTTATCTCTGTAGTTATGCTGCTATAGGCTTAGACTGCTGGAGGATACACTGACCACTTTTCACACTACTACTTTCTTCTACAATCTGCTCTTTAACTGTATTATTTCCTGCTATTTCAGCTATTAACTTTATTTTTTCTCTAAGTGATTTTCTCTCCAGAAGAAGCTACAGTGATGTTCTGCTGAGCTGTGGTGGCCCCAGGAGGGGGCCATTGTCTTGAACATTGCTGCTAACCACTTAATCATTCTCCCTCTCCTGATAATAACATTTTGTTTTCCTTGACGTTGGATGTGCTACTACTAGTTTACCCATTTAATTATAGATTCACTAGGATGAATACAATAAAGTTTATCTCTCGCCAAATAGAATATTTACTAAGAAATCACAATGTAACCATAGACACATTACATGGTGTGTGTGTGTGTGTGTGTCTGCTCTGTCTTCTCGATCCCCAATGAGTCGTGGTGGATGGCTGAGCCAGGATCCTCTGGAGGTTTCTTCCTGTTAAAAGGGAGTTTTCTTCTCCTCTGTCGCTGCATGCTTGCTTAGTATGAGGATTGCTGTAAAGTCACTGACACTAGTCAGTGACTTGATGCAATTTGCTGGGTTCCGTTTATAGGAAACATTTTTTTCTAATTGGCTTAATGAACTGACCTGTATTGGAATGTTTATTGTGTGAAGTGCCTTGAGATGACTCTTGTCATGATTTGGCGCTATTTAAATAAAATTAAAATGAATTGAATTCCAGTCCCTTTGTTTTAACTTTCTACTTCACAAAGTACTGATAAAACAACCATAGAGACACCTCAAACACTTATTCTGTATTCAACGTAAGTCCATTTATTTTCTACCTTATCCAGTTTGTGTCTGATAAACCATACTCATAAAATCATCAATAATGGGGTTCCTCAGAGCTCCTTTTTCGGATCAGTTTTTTTCATTCTGCATGTAACGACTGAATCCTGATCAGAGAGATATCAGCATGAACAAATAATAAATAAATATTTAGTAAACACAAGTTTAAAAATCATCACTTCTATAAAACATGCATTGAAACTAATTTGTCCTAAAATAAACCTAAGTAACTAACTATGCACCATAACCTTCCCGAGAGACCCAAACAGAACACTGCTGCAAGGCTCCGAGACTTCCAAACAGAAAACTCCTGTTCACATATAAAACATTCACTGATTGTACTGATTCTGTTTTCCATCATGCATAGATTTCCTAACCTCTATTCATCAAATCAACTAAACTATTAACACCACGTGGAATAAATGCACAACACAAGCAGAAAATGAGAATGCACAGACTGTTATGTTTTTTTTTGCAGATTTCAAAAGAAGTTTGGCCAAACATGTTTATAGTTCACTTTATGTTAGGGGAACTGGTATCTTACACAGGGCTTAGCTAGCTTCTCTTGGGCCACCCTTCACACATCCAATGGCTAACTTTAAATGTTTTGAGGTTCATGTGTGCAATAAAACATGTATGCACTCTAAAAATGAATGGGGCACCATGTAATCTTTACTCAGTTTTCTTATCTTAACTTGATCCAAAGCTCTTGTTAGATGTTCTGTTGCATGGCTGAGCAGGAAGGATTTGGGATTTTGAGTTGGCCAGTTACAGAAAACTAGTTTAGGAATTGTTTGAATGCAGCACCAGCCGGTTGCGTCAGTAAAAGCAAAACAAAAGTTACTTGTAAAAAGAAAAATAATATTTTGTTAGCTTTTACATGTTGGTCCAGTTTTCCCTTTGCCCATCAAAACATTCATCACAACCACCAATTAAAAGTTCGTTCTGCAAAAGCTCAAAGTTTCGCTCCGC
Organism: Nothobranchius furzeri; assembly: GCF_043380555.1. Classification (NCBI taxonomy): domain Eukaryota; kingdom Metazoa; phylum Chordata; class Actinopteri; order Cyprinodontiformes; family Nothobranchiidae; genus Nothobranchius; species Nothobranchius furzeri. Next base: position 42,414,380 of record NC_091754.1, read on the forward strand.
ATTTGCACACGCCTGGAGCGCTGTATTTTTAGCATCTTTTGTAGAGACATCTAATCCATCGGCTTCTTCCTGGACCAGCGATTTGCTTCATGTTCAGCCATTGCCAAACTAATTGGACCTCTAGAGGAATAATTAGGTGGTTCGATTAAAGCGACAAGGCTTTTGGCTTCACGAACAAATGTCAAGTTTTTCTTTTGTACTGCAGATCATGGTTGACGTACGAGATGCTATCTATACACTTCAGATTTAATGAAACGTGTCCGCCTTTTGCTTCCAAATGGCTCGTGGGTTGGGTTTTTGTAGCGGGCCGTTCTGTTCCTTGGATAATTTTGCCTCTCCCGTTGACAGAGCCCAATACCAGTAAATTATAAGAGCCATTTTCACATTAAATGTTCAAATAACCAACAACGCAGAACAATTTCCTACTTTGGGTCATGACACAGTTACTTCAATAATTACATTTACATAATATTTAACAGCCCATTTCTCAAACTGCTGTACATTTAGAGACATAGTAATAGTTATGTGTAGACTACATCACAGCATGGGTCATTCTGTTCACTTGTTAGCTAAATGGCAAAGTCAGTTAGCTGATAAGAACTTTTACAGCTACAGAACACCAAAAGCTAAGCTGAATCTAAAAGTTCAGGCTGAATGTCTCTAAAACATTCATAATGGTTGGCACTTTAAACCCCAGGCTATACTTCCACTGCACTGAGTATTTTGATTAACAAGAGGGTAAACACTCAAGAACATCTCTGTTAAAGGTGTGGTTCACTGGAAACCAATTTTATATTATTATGTCTGATTATAATCGCTCACTCAGAGTTTTTCATGCAGCTGAACATGATAGTAGTCTCTAAGGATGACGACTACGAGCATGAAACGAGTAAAACTCGTAAATATCTGTAATCGTGCTGAAGGAAAATCCTCATTGGGTAACTGACTGTCTTCACGCTCTGTGATTGGCCAGTCAAATAGAGCGCCCGCCCCTCCCTACAAACAAAACTGCAGCCGGGAGCTCAGCTCAGTCCGTGTCCGGTTCATCCACATACACAGACAGTAACGGATCTCTCTGTGCTTGCTTCACTGTTCACGTTTCTTCAGTACTCCCTATGTTTTCTTCAGTTTGCTTCTTTTTAAAGTTACTTTAAAGTTATTTAAAGTTACTTTTTTCGTAACGTACGTGGTGCATTTGACAAGACAGAGCTGAAAACGGCTCGTGCTGCGTCAGTCACTGCCTCCGCTCCGGTCAGGTTTTTTTTCCTCTCTTCTCTTCCTCAGGATCCACTCCCTCTTTCCTCTTCACTCTCTCTCTCTTTCTTTACATTTTTAATCACAATTGTCTATTTTTTGCTCATTTTAAATATATTTTAACCATTTTCTAAATTCTTTTTTCTATTTTACATGTTTTGTTTTTGTGAAGCGCCTCGTGATTTTTATCTTGAGAGGCGCTATAGAAAAGATATTTTCTTGTCTCTCTCTCTCTCTCTCTCTCTCTCTCTCTCTCTCTCTCTCTCTCTCTCCCCTAATTCATGCACTTAAATATTAATGTTCTGATTTGATTGAAAAACTTGTTCTGTAATAGTTCCTTTACTATTGTGATAAAACATTTAATCTGAACTCTGAGGCTGCTCTGTAAATACTTTTCAAATAAACAATACACATAGCAACTTCTGATCAGACAAAATAACATATTGATGTAAACCACAACCACTTCCGGTTAAACTACACCCACTTCTGGGTTAGGCCACGCTCACTCCGAGTACAGATACAGATACAGATAATTTATATGGTTGAACAGATACAGATACAGATAGTGGTGTACTCACTCATCCCTAATAGTCTTCTACACCTCTCCTGCATTAGCTTCTGATAGAAAACAGAAACAGTGTAACTCGAGGAAAAGCCTGACAGATCTGCATCACACTGTCAATTAAACATTCATGGAGATAAAACATCAAAGTAGCCTAGCAAACAGTCATGCTAGAGTTGAGTTGCTGTTAGCCAATCAAAGGACAGATGTCCAAATATCAGGAAATAAGACTCCTAATCCTGCCGTCTGAAGCTTATTTTGGCCTCCAGCTGACTTGTACTTATGAAACAAGTGCATCTGAATTTTTCCCCCCGGGTGTGATTTATACGGTATTCATTTCTACGAGAGACTACAGCAAATGTGTTAGATAAACAACTGAACCACACCTTTAACTATATTCATACATTTTCTGTGAGAGCATTAAATTCTAAATTGTAATAAATTAGATTTTGAAATGAAACAATAGACTATTAGCAAGTGTGTGACTATTTTAAGAGAAACATTGTCTTGCAAATTACTTCAGTGTGTAAAAAATTCTACATTTAGAACATTTAGAATGTTCGTACAAACAGCCCAAAGTCTGATTTGTAAAATGTGTGGTGGCCTCTCGCACGCATGTTCCTCCGCAATCAGCTGTTGATACATCCCACTCAGGTGCTCATGCCTGTTGAAGCCATTTGCATAGAGAAACACCCTCAATTAACGATATTTGGTCACACTACATCCTCAGCATGTGAGGGGATTTCCTGTTTTATTTTTCCAGAAAAAAATAAGAAAAACTTTATTGACAACAAGAACAACTGGGATCCTGTTTCTCCCAGCGACAGCAGCCATCTGCGGTGCTCATCTACTGTAAAGTCACAGGTGGGAGGGAGATCTTGGGAGAAGCAAAGAGCACAATGACTCCTCCAGCTGATGACCTCGCCAGGCTGAAGTCCACTAATCCGAAGGTGTGTGTGTGTGTGTGTGTGTGGGTGGGGGGGGTGGGGTGGGGGGGGAGGGGGGGGTCGGGTTTTCACAGCATCTGTCTGCATTCATTCGTGGGGGTTTTAGTTGCTTGCAGCTCAAGGCTACCAGGGCGTCAGATTCGGATAACAAGAATTTGTTTGGGTCAGGCTGAGATAATTTTCCTCTCTGCCTTCAGTCTTTAAACTGATCATTTCCAGTCCTTCAGTGAAGCCAATTTTGGGTTTTTAAACCTGTCCATACCGTCCGGTGACTCTCTCAGAGAAGACATCCATTTTGCGCACTAATACCGGTATCGCAGCTCGAACATTGTCCAGCTTTTGATTCACCTCGAGTAACGTCCCAGTCTGTGAGGTCTCCACACGGACGGTGCTTTCCTAGGGTGCGGGTCGCCCTCCAATCGCTCCCGTCTTCCCAAATTTCCAGAAAACCAGATATCCTCCCACTCCAATCAGGAGAAATCCAGTGATCATCAGACCGAATATCCACACGTCTTCGATGTCCTCAATGGACAGCTGGCTGAGGCATATGATCTTTCACTCCTTCCAGGAATCCAGCATATATCCCACCGGGTGTCCCCTGTAGAAGTGTGGGAGCCCCCCTCTCATTGTTGAAAAAATCTTATCGATCGCATTGAATGACCAGTTTATCAAATCCATGGTTAGTAAAAAATAGAGTTTTTCAGAAGAAATGCAGAGAAGCGCTCTGTGGGCAGACAGGACAAAGAGCCTTGGGAAAAAGAAGATAGGGGAGCGAAAGTGAGAAGCATCTGTACTCCCCAAGTGCCTGAAGAAAGAGACATGTGTCTTTTATTGGTTTTAGCTCCAATCATGCAAAAATACCATTTGTCCACTGACAAAATGACATACTGGATAAATAAATTGGTGGATGAGAGCCACATTTGGATGACTGAGACATTCGGTATTGCACTTCCCCCTTCTGCCACTAGATGCTGTGCGTACGCACGGTCAGAAAAGTTCTTACATTTAGGAACATTTCTATGCACAAGTACAACATGATTAATACCACACAAGGCATGGAATTGTTCCTACGCACAGATCTGTGCATAAGTACATTTGATAAATGAGCCCCCTGGAGTCAGATGAAGAGAAAAGGACCAGAAGAGATCAGTAGAGCAGACTGTTGAGGAACCATGAGATATGGACAAGTGAAGAACAGGATAATAAAAACATTTCAAAACTCACTTTTGTGCAAAAAGGGAAAAAAGTAGTAATATATACCAAAATATGTTGTTTCCATTAATTTCCAAGGCCTAATTTCTTACCGCTGATAAGAAACTCCCCAAAAGCATATTAATTAAAAAAATGACTCAATAAAACTCACATAACTGTGTAAACACTAAAACAATCAACCATGTGATGCTCTGCTGGTCAAATACGGTTTGTTAGAGACTGCATGCTTCATTCCACAGTTGATCAGTTGGATGTAATTGGGAAGTCAACATGGAGGCATGAAAAGTTCTCCAGAGTCTTATGAAGTTCATGGATGTCCTGCTAGGAGACCAGTAATCAAACTGCAGCTTTGTGGCTCATTCCACTCATCATGCTGGGGATTTGGGACAAATGTCTCAGACCTCAGCTCAGTCCTCAGCTAGCCTTCAATGAACCACTGTGGCCTGGACATTAATCATCAGCAGGCAGCACCATCTCTGAGCCTCCACCTGTACATCTCCGTGGGGAGCGCTGCAGCTGTCCTAACTTCCACAGAGACTCAGAATGCAGTGTTCATACCCGTCATGCCCATCCTCCTCTTCCTCCTCCTCCAAGAATTCTACCTTATTAGCCCATTAACTATAACCCCACCCCTGTCTTCCTCGTCCTTGAGTCGTCCTGTCCTCGTGCTCTAACCTGTCCTGTCTCACTGTCTCATAACCACCCTGCATCACATTTATTTAGATTTTATGTGCGAAAGTGTGTGAACAATGAAAGAATAGAATAGAATAGAATAGAATAGAATAGAATAGAATAGAATAGAATAGAATAGAATAGACTTTATTGATCCCACAGTGGGGAAATACACTTGTAACAGCAGCACCAACACTTAAGGGAATGATTTGAAGAAAACTAATAACAAAGGTACATGTATGTACACATAGGCAGTAGTTTAGTATTGTAACGTTCGACCTCTAAAACCACGAATAAAAAAGGAAAAACTTGTTTTCCAACCCTATGCAGCATACTGCAAGGGACACAGATATACTATGTAAATCTGGTATTGAGCGAGTATTGAACACATACTGACTACTGCAGTGGTGTTATTGTGTACCAGGATAATGTCAGTACCAGTTGAACCGAGGAGTTATACTATCTTACTGCAGAGGGGGTGAATGGCCTACAGTAGCTTTCTGTTTTACACCTGGGATGTCTCAGTCAGCCTCTGAAGGAGCTGTCCATGGTCTCCACAGTGGAATGCAGTGGGCGGGAGGAGTTTTTAAGATGGAGGTCATTTTCCCCAGCATCCTGCTTTCACACATCTCCTCAACTGAATCCAGTGGGCAGCTCACAACCAACTTAGCTTTGTGAACTAGCTTGTTCAGTCTCATTCTGTTTCAGTCCGAGCTGCCTGCACCACAACAGACCACAGCAGAGTGGATAACAGAGCCAACAACAGAGTGATAAAATAATTTTAGCAGCTGGGATTTAACTCCCAGCAGTGCAGCTCAGGTGCAATGACAGGATCACATGAGAAATGAAAACAGTGTTTGTGAAGAGGCTGGAAGCGCCAGGGTGAAGGGGACCACAGCTGATTGATTTGCTGCTGAATGTCACCTTTCTCTCTGCTCCACTAACAGTTACTCGCTCACAGTTTCTGGTAAACAGGCAAGAGTCATCTTATTAATCCAACCTGGATTTGACCGGGATGTTCAGGAATTTACTCTCATAACCACAGACTTCCATGTTATTTACTGTGTCAACTCAGTATTAATAACTTATTAATTAATCACAATTTTCCCTGAATAAAAGTCATACTTGAAATTTTCTACAAAAGGTAGAACACATTTGAGACAATTTAGAGATATTGTTGGGTTTGAGTCATTGTCAATTTTTTCAGTTGAATTCAGTTTGCAAACTTTCTCTTTCATTCATTTTGGGTCCTAAAACATTTGGTGTTTTGGCATTTTAGTTTAAGATTTAAACTGGCGTTCACATGTTAAACACCAGCCTTAAACATGAGAGGACTCAGCTGTAAATATGTAAGGTACACACACACACACACACACACACACACACACACACACACACACACACACACACACACACACATGCATCCAGGCACTCACACTTACACACACACACACACATGCACGCAGGCACACACACACACATGCACACAGGCACACACACACATGCACACACACACACATGCACATGCATGCAGACACACACACACACACACACACACACACACACACACACACACACACACACTCACACATGCATGCACACTTACACAATTACACATCCTGGAATTTCATGTAAATGTAGACCAAAATATGTAATCACAATATTAATGCTAATTATTTTTATACTTATTTAGCATTTATCAGTATTTCATTTCCCCTTCATAAGTATAATTTTCACACGTTATTTTAAACGTGTACTCTTAGCAAACACTCATGCATAAACATTTTGAGACCTTTTAGACTACAGTTTCCAAACGCCGGGGTCTTGAGATGATCTCAGAATAATAAAATAAGTGGAACAAAATGTGTTCTGTTACCTGTTATAAGTCAGTGCTTAAAACACAGAAGCAGCAAACTTCAAACAGAATAAAACAGGCTTACTGCTGTTAGCAGGTGGATGACAACTGACAGGCCTTCCTGCCTGCTTGGGAACATTTTAACATTCAGCCACATCTTTTGTTCATGAAATTTAAATCTGAATTCAAGAAACTGCTGAAGAGATGGAGTGGTGTTTCACAGATGGCCATAATTGTGGTTCAGTTAATCAAAATTTCTTTTAAAATAAATAAAAGACTCATTTATTTTATGCTGTGCAATTTCTTTCTTTTTAAAAAGCAGCACAGTCGAGTAAGAGGCATTCAGCGAGTTACCGTCACCAGGGTGATGTCACGGTCTGGAGGTGGGACCAAGTGGTCTTTGATCCCAGCCCTGTGCTTTAATTAGAGCTGACAGAATGGAAATGGGCTTTTAAAGGAGCTGGAGGAAGAGGAGGTGAGACTTCTCATTAAGATGTCAGGTGAGTGGTCAGAGGAAGCAGCTGCTAAAGTTCATAAGGAAGGAAAACACAGCAACGTAATGAGTCTGGACACTCCTTAACCTCTGCTTTCTGTGGTGAAACATTTCATCCCAACTGAGCCTCATGCATCTTTATCAGGGACCTAATCAGTCTGCAGATGGTTTCTGACTAATTGTCTAAAAGTTATCAGAAAATTATTAACTATTGTTATCAGATATAGTAGTCTCTGCCAGAAATATTAATGTCGCTGTATCTCTTCTACGTTGGTGTAACATGTGGGCAGATGGTTCTTCACAGGAAGGTTAAATAACTGAAGCCAAAATAATTTCATCTGTATATAAAAGTGTCTTAAAGTAGGGCCCTTTGAAACCGTTGTATTTCTCTGAATCCTGCATTTCCATTCTTGCCACCTATTAACCTAAAACATGCATAATTATAGAGTTAATGAGAAATAATGGCTGATAATCGGTTGCTACAGTGTGGTGTAGGTCTTTTGATGCAACGGTGGCAGAAGAGTTAACCCAGGGGGGTCAAACTCAAATTCCCACTGAGCTGAAATGAAAAACTGGGACGAAGTCGTGGGCCAAACTCAATATTTTTTTAAGAAGTGATGGCAATGTGCACATTTTCCATTACCTACAGCTATGTATGCTTGAACCTTTTCATTTGGAACCAAACTTATTCTTGCAGTAACACTGAATCTGGAATAACCAAATTACACACGAGCTAATCGATTTTAAATAAAGCACATCGATCGTATTTGTTACTTATTATGTCTCAATTCTTTTAAATATTTGCATTTCTTAAAATGTGTACACATTCAGAATTTCTTTTTATTTTTGAATCTTTTGAATCTTTTAAGTATTTCTATTTTATATTTTCTTGTTTATTCTTATATTTACTCTCCTTTGTTGCTCCTGTAATGAATGTTATTGCTGCTGGGACACCAAGCTTTCCCCACTGAGGGACAATAAAGTGATTTTCTATTCATTTCTATTCTATTCTATCTGTAATGTTTCCAGTTTAAAGTAGGTGAAATCTTTTTTCACAGGCCAACAACAAATATAAATAATAGTAATTCTCTTAAATGAAAATGTAATCTCAGCTATTAGCTTTCATGCTATGGAGCAGAAAAAGTGCATCAAATCAAAATAATGCAAGCTCAGTTTGCTCCGGTCTAATTTACTGTGATGCTCACCTGTTCCAGCCAGAAACTCCTGCATCTCTGGGGTTGGCTCTGAGTTGAGGAAGGAGTTCATCAGTGAGACTTCTGTGTTGTCTAGTTCATCTTCATCACAGACAACAGTTGCTCACTTAAGTGTGTGCTGCTGAACATGGAGAGCATCTGAGCAGCTGGACCATGCAGTTGTGTCAGTGTGGAAAGATAACACCGCAGCAGCCATAGAGTCATACTGGCTTGAGTGTCGTTAAATCATCTCGGTCTGGAAGGTCGGTGCACTTTCTGTCAGCAGCAAACATTACTGGGCGGTTAAAATCCATTTCTGGGCTTCAAAGTCAGCAAATTGCTGATTAAACTTGGTGCTGAGTAACAGGAGTGTTCTCAGTTTGTCCGATGCAGAGGACGGTACCGCTGCAGACGCTGATATGAGTAGTATGGGCGCTAATGACTGTAAAGATACCGGTTTTTCTCCTTGAAGCATCAACATGTTCCATCTTTGTTGAAACACCACCCTTCTGCATCAATCTTTCTCTTCCTGGACATTTTGGGATCATTTGTGGACAGTTATTTTCATTTGTTGCATTAAGTAAACATGATTTTGGATACACTGCACCCTAGTGGCGAAATCTGCCACTGCACTGGGAACACGGTCACCATGCATGATGGGAAATGCAGTTTACAGTCAATGTAGGCTTTGAAGCGGCATAGACCTATTTTAAGACACTTGAAGCTCTCACGGGCCACATAAAATGATGTGGTGTGTCACATCTGGCCCGTGGGCCTTGTATCTGGCACATGTGAGTCAACTGTTAACAAGTTCTCGGCTCAGTCTGATGGTTGTGCCCTTGGAGACACTTCACCCTCCCATGCCTGAATTCTACAATGAAAAAAAAAAGATAAAATGGTGTAATTTCTCTATCATGTTGGAAGGAAGGTTCTACTGAAGGAGCGTTGTCAGTTTTTTTTCTCAAAGGAAAAATAAAGAGTTCAGTTAGATATTGCAGTCTGTGAGCCCGTGAGGTTGCTGTGTCTCTGGCGAGCTAATGCTGCTGCAGCCAGCCAATAGCTCCAGAGATGTTTAAAGAACTGCAGCCAGCAAACAGGAGCGACCCAGAAGTCATTTCTGTACTTTTCCAAAGTAGATTTTTGTCCCCTGCACTTTTACCATCCAGAAACAACATCACGCTATGATAGACAGACACTGGCAGAGCACTGGGACCAAGCAGAAAACAACCGCCTGTTGAAGCCTGTTTCCCATTAGAAGTATTTGCTCTTGCTAATTTGCTAACATGTGATTGGCTGTTTCTGCCACCTGTGTACTTGACAGTTCTGCATTTCTGACATTGCATAAAAAGAGCCTCTAGGCTGTAGTTTAATACATATTTTTACTATACTTACTGTAAAGACTGCCCCCCCCCCCCACCACCACCCCCCCACCCCCAAGTTCTCATACCGGTTATGTCCCCCCAGCTTCTAAAGTCAAATCTATGTCCATGACCAGATATGACAATATATTTAATTACTTATGAACTTACTGTGTATGACTCGTCTTTGCTTGCCATCTAGACTCTTCTGGCACTGATCCAAAACTGGCTACGGCCCTGATACTCACAGAACGGGAGTGAGAAAGTCTGTGCAGTAACCAAATCTGACCACAGGACACCAGTCTTTTTCATTCCTACATATTACACCTTTAAGTTTTAGAAGATTGGAGGTTGTGATGCAGTTATAGTTAACAGTCAGTGCTTGTCTACATAAATATATTATAAAATACATTATAATGAAGAGGTGCAGTGAGTAATCACAAATGTGTATAATTAAGTATATTGTAAACATGTAAGTACCATCACATGTCACTTTACTATAAAGAGAGCATAGATAGGTGTGGTCCTAAGGGGCCCTACCCTACAGCTCCCTGTGGTCTTGATGAACTTAATATTTATATAATATCTGATCAGGTTCCAGACATGTCTGGAGATCAGCTGTGAAGTCTGTTTGTAGTATGTCTATTTAAGCTGCCAGTGTAATCACAAGCCTGTCTTTTTCCACTGATCCTGGTTTTAATAAACAGGTAATAATAAGCAGGTTTCTCTTTTTTTCTGTCCGTATGTATAAAAGTGGGCTAGTGCCACTGAGGAGCAGAAGTAGGCCAGAATATAAAGTTAATAAGTAAAAGAAGATAATGTAATAGAAGTGAGGCCTCAGAGAGACCCCAGCCTACATTCTGCTCAGTATTTTTAGTTCATCTAAACGGATGTTTACTGAATTCAGCAAGAAAGTGTGTGAAAGTGTCGGCCTGTTGCGCACACAGCTGAGTGTGTAACACCTGTCAGCATCAGGTCTGATGGATGTAAATCTCCTGCACACAAAATCTTACAGATGCCAACGTGTTTGTCTCCAAATCTGAAGTGAAATAATTTAAAAATCATTAGTGGCGATTAAAGATCTCAATGACCGACCACATTTCTACACCACTGAGATTATTACGTCATCAAAGGGAAACAGTGTTGCCTCGCCTGGACGTGGGCCACTAGAGCCTCTGGAGCCAGGCCTGGAGTTAGGGCATGTTGGCGAGCGCCTGATGGCTGGGCCTTTACCCATGGAGCCTAGCCGGGCACAGCCCGAAGAGGACACCTGGGTCCCCCTTCCCATGAGCCCATCACTCGTGGGAGGGGCCAAACTGGAAGGGTGCAGTGTGAGATGGACAGTAGCCCTGGCAGTCTGATCCTCGGCTACAGAAGCTAACTCGATACATGGAATGTCGCCTCTCTGGTGGGGAAAGAGTCTGAGTTTTGGTTAGAAAGAGTTGGACTCAGCTCCACGCATGGCTCTTGCATCCTTGAGAGGGGTTGGACTTTCTACCACTCTGGAGTTTCTCCTACTGAGAGGCACCGAGCAGGGGTGGGCATACTCGTTGCCCCCCATCTTGGTAATATAACATCATAATAAAATTCAGTGTGATTTAAACGTTAAAATCTACCTACCTGGTTACTCCACGTACGCATTTCATGAGCATTTTTTAACTCAGAAGTACCCTGAAGGTCTTAGTTGTTCGTCCTTTTATCCAAACTTGTTTTGAGCCTGAGAGGGTTAACTCACACCACCGATTGTGAATAATATTCAGGTCTGGGGACGGAGATGAACATTCCAGAACGATCTACTTGTTCCTCTGCATGGTTTTCTTGGTAGACTCTGAGCAGTGTTTAGGGTCATTGTGTTGTTGAAAGGTCCAGCCCCTGTGCAGCTTCAGCTTTGTCATTGATTCCTGGACATTGGTCTCCCTCATCTCTAACAAGATTCCCAGTCCCTGCACTGGCCAAACAGCCCACAGCATGACATAACCACCACCATGTTTTACTGTTTTTGGCAGGTGTTTTTCTTTGAATGCAGTGTAATAACTCCTCCATAACTCCTCTTGCTCCGCCCAAATAACTCAGTTTGTTTCATCAGTCCACAGCAGCTTGTTACAGAATGAAGCTGGCGTGTCCAGATGTGCTTTACAGTAGCAAACCTCAAACTGCTGTTGGTGATGTGGGTGGAGACAAGGCTTCCTCTGCATCACTCTCACATGCAGCGCCTCCTTGTGTAAAGTGCACCGAATAGCTGAACGATGCACAGGGACTCCATCTGCAGCAAGATGATGTTGTAGGTCTTTAATACTGGTCTGTGGGTGTCTCATCATTGTTCTCTTCTGTTTATCTGAGATTGTGCTTGTTCTGCCACGTTGAGCCTTAACTTGAACTGTGCCTGTGGTCTTCCATTTCCTCAATATGTTCCTAACTGTGGAACCTTCCCCTGAACCATGATGGTGAACCATCTTTGTTTTCAGGTCATGTGAGAGTTGTTCTGAGACCAATGTTGTTGCTCTCCGGTGAATTTTCAAAGAGGAGGGAAACTTACAATGGCCCCCCTTAAATACTCTTTCCCCTAACTGAATTCACCTGTGTACAGAGGTCAAAGGTCACTGAGCTTACCAAACATATTTTGAGCTCCAATAATTAGTTCTAAAGGTTTTGGAAACAATAAAACGACATCAGTGTCCTAATGTGATTAGACCAAGGAGCTGCTTCTTGATTTCAGGAGGTCATGGACACCAGTGATCCGTTTCCATCCAGCGGGTCTCTGTGGACAGACTGAAGGACCACTCACACCTGGGACAACATTCTGGACAGAGCTAAGAACACAAGCACTTTCCACGAAGGGCCAGAGCTGCCCAGCTGTCCATCATGTGGGACAATGCTCAGAATGTTCCATGAGTTTGTTGTGTCCAGTGCCGTCCTCTACACTGGTGCATGCCGGGGCAGATGCAGACAGACTCACCACACTGGTACACAAGGCCAGTAGCGCTGTGGGAATGGAGCTGGACTCTCTGAAGGTAGTTATACAGACGTGGACAAAAATGTTGGTACCCTAACCCTAACCCATGGTCAATGAAAGACAAACCCACACTGATGACAGAAATAACTTGGATCTGACAAAAGTACTAAAGAGCAATTCTATAAAATGTAACCAATTAAAGTCAAACATTGCTTTCATGCCCGGACAATAATGGTGGTACCCCTAACCTAATATTTTGTTATGATAAATGATAAATGACCCGCGCTTGTGTGGCGCCTCTCAGAGTAATGACTCCAAAGCGCTTAACACTACAGTGTATCATTCATCCATTCACACACACATTCACACACTGATAGTGATGAGCTACGATGTAGCCACAGCTGTCTTGGGGCACACTGACAGAGGCGAGGCTGCTGAGCACAGGGGCCACCGGTCCCTCTGACCACCACCAGCAGGCTTAAAATGGTAAATGGTAAATGGCCTGTATTTGATATAGCGCCTCCTAGAGTCCTGGAACCCCCCCAAGGCACTTTACAACACAATCAGTCATTCACCCATTCACACACTGGTGGGGATGAGCTACAATGTAGCCACAGCTGCCCTGGGGCGCACTGACAGAGGCAAGGCTGCCGAGCACTGGCGCCACCGGTCCCTCCGACCACCACCAGCAGGCAACGTGGGTTAAGTGTCTTGCCCAAGGACACAACGACAGCGACAGACTGAGCGGGGCTCGAACCTGCAACCTTCCAATTACGGGGCGAGCGCTTAACTCCTGTGCCACCGTCTTAAGGTTTAAGTGTCTTGCCCAAGGACACAACAGCAGAATTCTCTGTCTGGAGGCGGGACAGTAAACCTGCAGTCTGAGAGCGAAGTGCTCGGTTAGGAATGTATGGAACAACCAGGTCACTGATGTATGATGGAGCTTGATTATTAAGAGCTTTATATGTGAGAAGAAGGATCTTAAAATCTATTCTGAATTTAACAGGTAGCCAATGTAGGGAAGCTAAGACAGGAGAGATATGATCTCTCTTTTTAATTCTCATCAGAACTCTAGCTGCAGCATTTTGGACAAGCTGAAGACTTTTAACTACATTCTGTGGACTTCCTGAGAGTAATGAATTACAGTAATCCAGTCTTGATGTAATAAATGCATGAACTAGTTTTTCAGCATCATTCCTGGAAAGGATGCTTCTAATCTTAGCAATATTCCGAAGGTGGAAAAAGAAATCCTACAAACCTGTTTAACCTGGGATTTGAATGACATGTCCTGGTCGAAGATAATACCAAGGTAGAACACTGCGGTGTTTCCTCTTAGCCACTCTTTTGGGTCGTGTCCTGTTGACCTTTGACCTGTGACTGAGACTAAGCTTTCTGACACTGCTTGTATGATTCTACAGTCAAAGGCACATTTACCCTTACATTACTGATACAGTATTTTAATGTTTATCTATTTTAGTCTATTGTTTTGTTTATTTACTCTAACAGATAAATTGTATTTTTTCCTTATATTAATGGTTATTAGCATGGACGTAATTTTGGGGGGGGGGGGGGGGGGGACAGGGGGGACATGCCCCCCCCACTTTTTCCAAAGTCAAGTTTTGACCCCTGCACTTTTTACCATCCAAAAACAATATTACGCAATATTAAATTGACACTGGTTGAGCTCTAGGACCAAGCAGAAAACAACCGTTTGTGTTGAAGCCTGTTTCCCATTAGAGCATACTGTAAAGACCCCCCCCCCCCCCCCCCGTGCCCCCCCCCCGTGTCCCCCCCACTTCTAAAGTGAAAATTGCATCCATGGTTATTAGTGATTTTTTAGCCTATTATCATTTGAATTTATCAGTCATGCTCCTTATGTGCTTGATCTTTACTATCTGGATCAAATATTTCTACAGACAATTTCCCTCTGGATTAAAAAGTATTTCTAATTCTGATTTCCTCACTGAAATGCTAATTTCTTGTTTACACTGATGAAAGTAACTCACGAGGAAACTACTTTTGCAGTTTGATTCAAACCCGATAGCTTAAAACTGTGTGTGAAGTGGACGGCGGAGCTGTTGGTTGCTCTGATGCCTCACAGCACAAGAGGCTCAAATTCCAGCCGCAGGATGTTCTCGTCATGCATGTGTGGGTTTCCTCTGTCTACCCTAGCCTCTTCTCACACACCAAACACATGCCGACTAAAATCATATTTCCGTTAGAATAATTGAGTTAATCCAAACAGACCATGGTGTAAATGTCTGCAAGCTGCTGTAACGTCCAGCAATGGTCAGTTTTTAGGTACAGTTTGACCATTCAGCATCTGGTCAAAAAGGAGACACAAGACTGCATGTGTTCCCTTTAAATTGGCCTGCCTTCATCCCATCAGCTGGAGCTCAGAGCCTCTCTGCAGCTCTGAACACATGATAACGAATTGTCAACGAATTGTTCTCTCCTCAAGGTCCATCCTTATCATCCTACAGGATTCTTCATGCCTAACACTCGCAGCTTGGATCAGTTGCTAAATCAAAGAATGACTTCCTAAATTAAATATGAACTTCTGAAACTTATAAGCTAGATAATCATTAAATAAATGTTTGTTTATTGCTACTTATAATAATTATAATATAATGAAATGCTTTCATTAATCTGTGCTCAATGAATGAAGTTGGAAATGAATGTTATGTTATGATTACAGTGATTGAAATACGTTTCAGCATGTTAATATGTCAAGGTCATAACCATTTGCACTCACACAAGAACTAAGTAAGGTTAAGTTAAACTCATGACACATAAATAGCCCTTTACCCCAGATCGGAGCATCCGGATCAAAGAAGGCGTGTTTCTGAGTTGTTTTGGTAATATTCTTCAACTTGTCAACCTCTGGTTGGCTACACAAATTATAACATGAGAACATTAAAACTGGATCACTCTGGTGATTCAGCAGTTCTGGAGAAAAGCTTCAGACCGGCCATCTGAAGAAAGACCTCTATAACCCATCAAAGCTTTTGACACGTCGTCAAAACCTTTTTGCACCTGCAAAGCTGATACAGAAACAGTTCCTGCAGAACAAGCTGATATCGTTTAGACTCCTTAAGAGTCCCAGGCGTGCGGTTCCATCCATCTGTCGTGACCCGAGACATCTCTGGACTGAAGAGTTGGTGCCACGGTATTCTACAGCCCTTCGGTGCCAGAGGTCATCCGACCTCTCTGACCTTCGGATCCACCAAGAGGGTCTCCGAGAACGGGTGAAGTAGACACACTGATTGCATCCGATGTGCTTTTGACAATAATCAACTTCATAGCTTAACGCAAACCAAATTCTTTTGCATCCAGAACTCAGCTCTCCTAGATACGGACGTTCTGATAACATCACATTCACACATAGGTATCCTACATCACATCTAGTTCCATCCATCACAGTACATGTTAGTTAACTTGTCATGTTTTAATTTTTGGTAAAACAAATTCTTACTTCTATAAACCTGACTCTTTTCTGAATCAAAACAAAGTGTGTACAATCCCTGAATAAATGAAGAATCCTAGAATCTTCTGATAAACACAGTAAAGACCAAACAGGGTTGATATTCTATATTTAGATAGAGTATCACAGCTTAATGGTCATAAGTAGAGGTAATATATATATTGAGCTCTTAAAGCACTCATTTTCCCAAACCCTACACTACAAAATGGCCAGTCACTGACTCACATGCAATACAATAAACTTTTACACAACCTTCATTTCCTGTTATTTTGTAATATATATAAATATATATATAATGGAAATGTTATATTTCATTACCTTAGTCCTATTAACAGATCTATTAACTGAATATCCTGAAAGCATTCACACACACACACACACACACACACACACACACACACACACACACACACACACTCTTGTCCTCCCATATGCACACACACACTCTCTCCCACACATGATCCACTCCCATTCCTCTCTTATCTCTCTGCTTAAATAAACTCTGTGACCAGCTGTTCGGGGCATTTGCCCTGTGCACCTGCCACTAAATCATGATTTGGTTGTATGTCTGCCTCATTGCTTCTTGTCCCTTTTCTCTTCGACTCCAGGAAATGGGTTTATTGATAAACATATTGAAAAAAATCCATGACAATATAAATCATAAAAAAACTCCTGAGCTTAAATATCTAGGATTAGCAGGATCTACAAAACATGCACAAATGTCATTTTAAACATTCATTCAAAACTGTTTATTTTTTATATTAAAAAATCATTAAATTTAAAACACAGAGAAGGATTGTCTCTCTGAGTGAGAGGATGTGGGTCTCAGGAGGTAAAATTGGCAGCTTTTCATCATTGATCTGGAAGCTTGTTTGCTTTTATGATTTTTTTGTAATTTTGATTATTCCCAACCTTTACACAGAAACACACTTAAGTCCCGGGGTCATTTTAATTCCAGAGACAAACAGTAAGTTGTGGGTGCACAGAGAGCTGCTGTTGTTTCTCTTAGAACCTCCTCCACCTCTGATGTTCTTCTGGTTTGCGTCACCTGATGATTCAGATCATCTCTCTGAGCGCTAGGGACTGAGACGACACAAAACAATGTGGTTTCTTGGTAATGAGATTGTTTTATTAATATTTTTAAGTATTTTTATCTTTTGTTGTTTCATTTTTACAATACGCTTTTTTCAGAATTGCGCTGTGTAAACTCTGTAAATGCCTC
Source organism: Nothobranchius furzeri (assembly GCF_043380555.1). Lineage (NCBI taxonomy): Eukaryota > Metazoa > Chordata > Actinopteri > Cyprinodontiformes > Nothobranchiidae > Nothobranchius > Nothobranchius furzeri. Next base: position 42,431,585 of record NC_091754.1, read on the forward strand.
ATCGCTGCCTCTGTTCATCTTTGGTTGGTAAAATGAAACAGAGTTTTGTGCCAGAAAAAAAAAACAAGTACATCCATCAGGCCGTTGTTATTTGTGGGTCAAATCTCCTGGAAATTGAAGTCATTTTTCTCCCCAGGAGGAAGTTTTTGAAGTTCATCCAAGCATGAAACCGGAAGCACTGTTGCTTCGCCCCACGGCTCTGATAGTGGCTGCTGATTGGTTGTCAACAGATGGAGTGGCAGCAGCGTTCCCGCCTAGGAATGATGGGTGATGAATGATGGGAATCATTCTCTTATGGGGAGTGTTTGTCTTTGCCAGCACTGTCAGGAGACCTGGAGGACACAAAGGCAGCGTTAGGAGGGAATCAGCAACTTCATCACCAAAATTCAGCTGAAGCTCCTTAAAGATATATATTCAGTAATACAATCATGTTTTTTTCAAGAAACAAATTCAACATTGTAATAGGATGCTAACACTCCTTTTATTGATATTAATATTTAATTTCTCTCAAAGTTATTATTTTGTTTGTCCTCCCACAGAAAAACACCCATTAAAACCAAGCCCCCACAATGCGTCTCAAAAATTGAGGCCAACCCGGAAGTAGCAAAAATTGCAGTTCCACCCTCATCCACTAGGGGCTGGTGTCAGAAGTGAGCAAATCCTCATTGACTCCCATGTTAAAAATACCAATTTCACAGCAGAAATAAACATGTTTACAGCCTGGTACCAAAACATGTTTTTGGTTTAAATGATCTAGTTTACACTCATGACAACTCTGAGGGGGGTGAATTTTTTTCTCACTCTTCTGTTTAAGTGTATTAAAAGCCTAAAATTCTGTATAATTAATGAGCATCCGACCCACGTGACCACAGAGCTAGCTCCGTGGAAAGGCCTCAGTAGAGCATCGGTCTGGCTTGGAAACTGTTCTGGGATTTTGAGTCTCTGTGTTTGTGTATTCTTCTTTGGATATTATTTGTGCAATTGTTGGACAAAATGACTTGCTGTGGCATTAATTGCACTAATAGAGCGTCCAAGGAGTCTCCACTTCATTTTTTCGGTAAGTAAAATTATATTTATGTATTTTATGTCACTGCAGAGCTGAGCTTAGATTTTAACATGCACTGTTTAACCATGAAATTTAAATGTAATAGGGTAAAACCCAGTGCATTTAACACAATGCTGCGCTTTAGAAAATGGGTTGAAATATAACATGTTGGTGGAGCTGGGTTCCGACTATCGGCTTGTGGAGCTCTCGGGAGACCGATGTTTTCCACCCGGAATGCCGGTTGTTTCTCCCCGCAGCCCGGTCCATCTCTGTCTGATCGCGGCTTCTGTCTGCTGCGCGGGCTGCCGGCTTTCACTAGCTTTCGGGAGACCTCTGTGTTCCACCCGGTTTTACCCAGCGGTCAGCCCGGCGTATCTCTGACTCAGAAGCTCTGGTGTTGTGCACAGTTAACTCCGGCTGTAGCTAGGTTGCTACCTCTGTTAGCTTAGCTCCCACCTCCGCATTAGCTTTGGGTTAGCTTCAGGTTAGCTTGTAGCTAGTTCGACCAGGTGTCATCAGTTGATCCCAGCCTTACAGCCCCACCCTCAGCTCCACCTCTCTTCCCTTTTGTGGAATTGTCTGGGCTTGACGGAACCTGTGACACGGTCAAAATGGCGGTGGTGGCCACCTCCCATTTAGCCTCAAAAATGTGTTATTGGAGCCTATGGAAATGAATTATCCAGTATATATGTCGATGATTAAAACACACAACACATCCTGACCCAGGATAGTGGCAGATGACATTTAGAAAACACACAAAATGACTCATGAATTAGGATTTGGTTCACACTAGTCTCAAATCTCTGAAAATAGGGCTGTTAATCTACCAAATGTTTTAATCGTGATTAATCACATGAGTTATAGAGTTATCTTCTTAATCGGGAATCACGATTAGGAAGATAACTCTGTAACTCGTGATTAATAACGAGTCGTAATTAATCACAAGTTACAGAGTACTTATTTCCTGTTGAACGAGTCACCAGGACCGTACGTGTTTCCAGGACCGTGGTGGTGTCAGCGTCCCAACTCCGTTTGATGAAGTCAGCCTTCGGTGTCAGAGACCTCCACGACTTTGTCTCCAGAATAAGTCTAAGGAAATCTTCTCCATGGTAGCCGTACTTCAGAAATCCAGAAGTCTTTGCGTTCCGGATCCGGTCCAGTTTCTTTCATCTGAGACGCCTTGCAAAAAAATCAAGCCTGTGCTGTCGAGAGCCCACCCGGAGCGGGTACTCCATGCTTTTGTAATTTCTAGGCTTGATACTGCAACTCTCTCTATGCAGGGTTGTGTCAGTCAGCACTGCGTCGCCTACAGGTTGTGCAGAACAGCGCATCCAGGTTCCTGACTGGGACCAGGAAATGGGACCACGTCAGTCCAGTTCTGGCCTCCCTGCACTGGCTTCCGGTCTGTTATCGTTCACACTTTAAACTCCTCGTCTTTGTTTACAATTTCTTCCAGGGTAGTGGTCCCCCTATCAAGCCACACCCCTGAACAGACATTCCCCATCACGCGCTCTGCGCTCCTCTGACCAAGGCCTGCTCGCAGTCCCTCGCTCCAGGTGTCGTACTTGTGGGGGCCGGGCTTTCTCAGTCCTAGCACCGTCACTATGGAACCAGTTGCCACCCTCAGTTAGGCTGCCCCCATCTCTGCCAGTCTTTAAGAGTCGCCTAAAAACCCACCTCCTCTGCTTGGCGTTCCCTGAACGTGTTTGAGGTTGGCCCTCATTTATGTTGATTTTATTTCCCTATTTTCATTGGTCTCTTTATCCCTTGTTTTACACATTTGTCTTCTACTTTAATGTTGTACCTTTTTTTGCACTGTTTGAATTGCTTTTATTTTCGATTTATTCATCATGTTTCACATTTCTCATATACCGTGTTCAGCACCTTGGGCTTCCCGACAGGGTCGCGGAAGGCGCTGTATAAATAAAGCTTTGATTGATTGATTGATTGATTGATTGATAGTTGATTAATCTGTTGGTCTAATAGCTGATTGGGGAGCCAGTCCATTACTGGGTCAGCCAACTTCTTCACTGAATCAGACCAAAACAAAGAAGATACCATTTAAGAGTAATATTAAACCAATTGTCTTTTTATAAATTCTGGTGGGCTTACATTCTGAACTAATCAAGCCATTTCAGATGTAAGCTAAAATTACATTTTTCATTTTCAGCAAACACACAAAAACACTAAGAGTCAGAGACAGGAGAGAGGCACAGATGATGGGGCTTTTTTTATTTCTAATATCCAAACAATGGTTCAACCCTGGAGTGTGAGGGCATATTATGTGATCAGGCTTCACAGCAGAAAGTGTTATTTCTGTCTTACATTTCCCTGCAGGGCTGCTTTACACCAGTTTCTAGTCACAGTCAGAAAAAGAAGGAATAAATCTGCTCAGCAAGATGGAAACCAAATTCTGCAAAATAGCTCATAAAGTTGTCCTTTTTAAATATAGTGAAAAAATATAAATGCTTGTTTGGTTTTGTTTTCTTATCAGACAGAAAAGACTACTATAGCTGGGGTGCTGGTGGGGGGTGTTAGGATGTAAGACATCTGGGAAGAAATGATGAAGGAGGCTTTGATAAGTATACCCAACACTGAAAGGGTCTGAGGTACTTGAAGGGTAACAAACAAAACAGCATCCTAGTGAAAATCAGAGCCTACAAATGTGTCAAAGAACTGAGCAGCTATAGACAGTAAACAGCTCGTGGAACCTGTCAGAAAGATCTGCAAAGACCACCCACTTTCCATACGAATGGGGCCTAACATACGCTGGGCCACACAATCCTCTAAAACAAGAGCTCCAGAGAGCCGAAGCTGAAGCCAGATCATCTCTCCTCATCGTTTAGTCCAGGGGCAGGGAGTTCTGGTCCGCCGAGGGCCACTGTCTTGCATGTTTTAGTGGTTTCCCTTCTTTACCCTGCTTGATTTTAGTCAACAGGTGATTAGCAGGCGTCTGCAGAGCCCAGTGAGTTGCTGAATAGATGAAACAACCCTGAATCAGGAGTGTCAGAGCAGGGAAACCACTGAAACATGCAGTATACCGGCCCTTGAGGACCAGGGTTCCCCACCCCTGATTTAGTCAGGTGATTGCCTGAGCACAGTGTACGATAGGAGCAGCAGAAGTGTTCAGTGTGAGACCACAGCTGGCACCCCCACCAGTGTTTGATCAGCTGTGAGTGGTGTGGTACAGGAAGAGCTCTGTGATCATGTGTTTCAGTGTGATAGGCAGTTATCGGTGCAATCTGGCTCAAACTTGTCAGATTCCTTCAGCACTTTAAGGATTCCAGCTGCAGTAAAACACTGTTGACATGAATAATTCAGAGGTGAGCAGCTCAGAGGGGCTGCTGCTGTTGCTTCATTGTCTTTGTCTTTAAAGTAATTACAGTAGAGCTTTTCTCCTCTGCAGTCAGCGATAACGTCTCTGTCACGATTGTGAGTTTTCCTTCGGATCATTTTCTTTTTAGGCCTTTGCCTTTGGATAGTTTTTTTAACCAGTATGTGTTAAAACAACCCTTTACAGGATTAATGAATGGCCGCCCAGCCCCTATCACCCCATGTGACCAGAAGATTCCACTTGCAACTTCAGAGTTGCCGGTCCAGTATGCTAGAGCTGACATACCTGGTGCTGCAGTCTGATTCCAGCACGTTTCCTGCATGTTTTACATCATGAACACAGCTGGTTTGTTTAATTTAGCAACGGACCACTCCTGTAGACACTAAGAAAGGCTGGGAAGACATTTCAGCTGTTAGAATGAGGTGTTAAAACTAGGGGGTGCTAAAAGCAAGCCAAAATGCCTAGTTTGTCATTAAGGGATCCAATTGTAAGTTTCCCTCCTCTTTTAATATTTTCTGAAGCAACATGGGGGTCTCAAAACAGCTCTCACATGATCTGAAGACAAAGTTGGTTCACCATCATGGTTGTCAAACTCAGGCCCTCGGGTCAAATTTGGCCCGTGGTATATTTATATTTGGCTCGCGAGTTGAAATATCAAATATATATCAAAACAGCAAATCATCAGCTTCAGAGTTTCAAATTAGCTGAAAAAAGAGTTTAGAAACATCAGCGAGTCTTCAGTGAGTTTGGTTGATTGGATGATTTCTGCTGCTTGAACAGGATTCAGAAACAAATATGCTAATTAGCTGCTGTGAAGAGTGATGGAGGAGAGTACTCAGACGTAACAATTATTCAATCAGCACACACACGCACGCACGCACGCACAGACACACACACACACATTGGGCCAAAACATATTCCTCTTCAGATGTTATTTTATTAAGAAAAAGGCAAAACCTGAAGAACTGCAGAGTCCCTTCAGCATAGACTTTATGTTTAGTCATCACACCTTGAATATCTAAAAAAACCACTTGTAGTGAAGCTGTTTTTAATAACCACAGACCCAGTTCACACCAGCATTACAGTAACATGTGTTATTGGTGATTCACATGAAGCCCCGCAGCTGCTTCAAAATGTGTCAGCTGACCACTCTAGCCAAATCCAGATCAGCTGAGTGTTGTTAGATCCCTCGCTCACGAGTTTTACCAAGCTACCACTCAGGAGCGAACAGAAGCAGACAGATTTGGCTTGATTTATAATCAGTATTAAATAAGCTGATTTAGTTAGATGAATTAGCAAAGATGGGGACAAAAAGCAAGGTTGATGAATGTGTGCTGCTGGCTTGGTGCACAGCTGCAGCCTGCATGCAGCAGAATTATATGCAGCCAGTAAATCAGCATGAACCTTAACCACAGTTTTTTTTAAATGTACGTCCACTTAAATCCTGCCCCTGTTTCACTTTTGCAATCTCAATGAAAACTCTCACATTTATCTTGGACATGCAGTTTCGACCAATCACCTTAGGCCTCGCTCGGTTTCATTTACTTGAAGTTGAACCTACAAGATCAAAGCTAGAGCAACACCAAAACAAATAAACCATATTTGACATCAAATATGTCTGTGCAGGTCAGTTTCTTATGTCAGGAGGTGTTGAGATGAAAGTTGCTGAAATGCTCAAAATACTTTTCCAGAGTAAAGTTGAAAGACGAGTCAGAGGAAGCAAAGCTTTTTTTCTTCTGTTTATAATTATCATTATAATAGAAGGTTCTGAGAAGCTATTGTCTTGTCTTTACTTCCACAGCAGAACTCACAGAACTGCACTTTTGGACTTCATGCAGTAAAAGTTGTGAGTTGGTCAGTTCAGTTGTGGACACTAACTTGTTTGTCGGGGCAACAGCAAAAGGTATTGAGAGGAATTATTCTGTTGTCAAGCCAAGTCTATATGTGTCACCATGCGCTGCAGTTTATGTACCAATACTGGAGATGATTCAAGAAATCCTTAAACACACAGATGTCATTGACCTTGTAGCGGTCACACTTTATAGCTTGACTAGTAGAGGTGGGAAAAATAATCGATTCTAAGATGCATCGCGATTCAGCCGTGCATGATTCCGCATCGATGCAGCAACGTGATATAATGCGATTTTCTCCCTATGTCTATGTCGGGGGTCGGCAACCCGCGACTCTGGAGCCGCATGCGGCTCTTCCACCCATCTGATGCGGCTCTCTGTGCTTGTAAAATAATGAATGGATATTTAAATAAAATGCTTTATATTTTACTGCATTAATTTTACATCTGTATGCCAATTCTAAATGTAAAGATTGTCTGCGTAAACCTGAACAGGTCCAACCCGGTCTTACTGTGAGACCGGGTTGACGCGTCACGCTTGTAATCATATCGGCACATTCTGAGCTGACGAGGATGTGAGATTCTGGGATTCTCCTTTGACAGGCTCCTGGATGTGTCGCCACATTGGAGACAGGAACAAGCGCTATTCAGCCAAAGTTTCATAATCAGGGAACATTTTCTAAGTGACAAGTCTCGCTTCAGTCGGAGGAATCTTCCTGCATGCGCTCTGGTTCTGCGACGCGCTCCAAGCCCCTCTCCACATCTTCAGCTCGCTGTGTACCTTATGTAGTACACGCTGACAGTGAGCTGCGCTGAGCAGTGTCCAGCTCAGATGTTCAGATGGGAATCATTTCTTGAGTGATTTAGCTACATCTGCGATGTGCGCAATGAATAAAGTGTCAGTTCGTCTGCATGCGTCGGGGTAATTCTTTCTATTCTTTCTCCATCAAAATAAACGGTTAAATACGGGAACTATCCGGTCAACACAAGCCTTGCTTTTAACTGTTCTGTTTTCTTGGGAAAATTGTTACAAATTTAACTTGATTAACACCAGAGCCAGGAGCACTGCACCATTATCTCCGTCATTGTAAATGAGGGAAAAACAAAATGATCGGATCCTTTTCTGACCTCCCCAAACCTACAAAGTTTAATTACAGCAATCAAATGTGACAGAGCCTGGATTTGTATTCTGAACAGTCTAAACATGTTTTAAAAAGAAACGTATGACAAAAGTGGCACCTGCTCAGTAAAACCACCAACAGGGTGAAAAATATCAAAATATTGTAGGCAGAGACGGGCTACAACTTCTGGATCCACTTTATATAAATCGTTTTATTGATTATCGTCTTATGAAAGATATCTTTGACGTCCACGAGCGACCGGTACCGGCTGCTGTCACCTGTTGTGAGCAGCTCTCTGCTGTCTGAGGGTAGGCGCCGCCCCGCCCACAACGCCGCGGCTGCTGTGGCTCCCAGTGTTTTCTTTACTGTGGGAAACGGGTAATAATGGCTCTTTGATGGGAACAGGTTGCCGATCCCTGGTCTATGTCTATGCGAGGATAATAAAGTTTTGAGGTTTTACAACTACTTCTGGGGCAGAGTTGCAATGACACGTGCACTGCGTTGCCCTAGCGCCAATTTAACACAGAAAAGGCGGACAGGGATACAGGGCCAACATTACCAGTAATCAAAGATGTACCCGTTACATTTAAATCGGATGTCTGGGCTAATTTCGGTTTTGGGATCCTGGATGTGAAAGAATCACTTAACACAGTATTTGTTTGCTATTTTTAAGTTCAGTTGTATTCTATCTTAAAGCTGCTCTACCGAAAACATTATTTCTTATATTATTTAAGTAATTATAGGCAGCACACTTTAAAAATTATTGCTCACTATAGTGAATAGATGAATGTTCTGTTTTTCAGGGATTTCGAAATCAAAAAGAAATTGAAAACTATTCTACTGCTTTTATCAAGTAATGAAAATATTTGTGTGAAGAATCGTGATGCATTCCAGACTCAAATCGAATCGTTAGGCAGATAATCGGAATCGGATCGAATCGTGAGGCAGGTAGAGATGCACACCACTAGTGACTAGTGCAAATTATTTATGACCAATAAGATGTGATGATTCCATATAAATATGAAATATCAATCTGATTGATCTTTGAAGGTTAATCAGAAGATAATAGTTACTTTTACTTGTTCAGGGACCATAACACATTTCGTATTAATTAAGACAGAGTCAGTATTTAGTTAAAAAGGAATTTTATTATTTTCTAAACCAATGATTATGTTGGATAAATTATGGATACATTATTTATTCTTTTAAACAAAAGCTCACCCAGCTCTTTTTCCCCTGGTAACAGACAGGCATTTGACCTTGCTTCTTCCCAGTCCTGGCTTATCAGTAAGAACGCCCTGTGCCAGCATCTGGGTGTCTCCCTTTCGAAGTCTAAAGGAAAGTGTAAATGTGTGTGCGTTTTATCATTTCTGTGTGTCCTTAAATACTCTGGAGAGGACTTTGTCTGACGAGAGTGAACTGACAACTCGTGTGGTGTGTTTCATTTTTGCTCTCCCTTTGCAAAGTCTAAATTGTTTGGTTATTGGTAAAGATTGGTATGGGTTAAATCGATCAGCTTGTTAATACAACCCCTGCGTGGTGAGCTTTCCCTTCAGGTAACCCTGGATGGGAAAATGAAAATACTTAACAGATTATACATGACAATATATGAATAATTGGATGTGATGGAGTGGATATGCAGTGATGGAGTGTGATATGTAGGTGGTGTGATGTAAATTAGATGTTTATCAGAATCTTTGTGTCTGAAAGAAATTGTGAAATCTGGGTGTAAAAGAATTTGATGTCTGCTATAAACTAGAGAGTTGATTATTAATAAAACAGCATCAGACACAGTCTGTTGTGTCTACAAACCCTGGCGGTGACCCCCAGCAGATCCAGACTGCCAGAAGTCGGGTAGACCTTACGGCACTGGGATTTCGTAGATTAACTCTGATACGACCCGTACAGTCTTGAGAGGTTTCCAGGTCCCAACTGTAGCTGGAATGCTTATTTGCATCCAAAGTGGATGTGGCTCTTAGGGAGCCGTCTGGCTGTGTCAGCTTACAGCATGCAAACAGGTTTTTGACTGTCTGTCAAAGGAGATGTCTCAAGGATGCTTGTTCCGAATTGGCCGGTTTGGAACTCTGCTAGAAACTGAATCACTCGAGAAGTAATTCTTGTTTTATAAAACTACTTTGTTATGATTTCTGGCCACGTTTGGCTAATCAGAATTTGACACGTTTCTGAGAATTTACCAACATACCGCAGAATGCCACGCCCTCCTCAGATACAAAGATGTTTTTCACACTGTGAATGAGAATAGCTTAAAACACTTATGTGAGGTGAACCTTAACCTTAATTTGTATCTTATGAAGATGTGTATGTCTTCCATTTTTATCCAAAGTCCTGGAGAAAATAGTGGCCATCCAAGTATGTGAGCATTTAAACATTAATGCTCTGTTTGAGTAATTTCAGTCTGGTTTTAGAGAGTATCACAGCACTGAAACTGCATTAGTGAGAGTTACAAATGATATTCTCATGGCCTCGATAAGAATCTTTTGTCTGTTCTAATCTTGTTAGATCTCAGTGCTGCCTTTGACACAGTTGATCAAAATGTTCTTTTAGAAAGACTTGAACATGTTGTAGGGATCAAAGGAACAACATTAGGCTGGTTTAAATCCTACCTGTCTGACAGATTTCATTTTGTAAATGTACATGACAAATCGTCTTCATACTCCAGGGTTACTTGTGGAGTACCACAGGGTTCAGTGCTTGGACCAATTCTTTTCACTATATATGCTCCCAATTGGTAAAATCATTAGACAGCATGGGATAAACTTCCACTGTTATGCTGACGATACTCAGTTATATTTATCCATTAACCCTGATGAACCTAATCGGTTAGGTAGATTACAGGCTTGTCTTGAGGACATAAAAAATTGACTCTAAACTTCTTGCTTTTAAATCAAGACAAGACGGAAGTTCTCATCTTTGGACCAGAAATCCAGAAAAGGAAATTGCTTAGCCAATCACCTGACATGAATGGCATTACTGTAATCTCCGAGAACAAAGTAAGGAACCTTGGTGTTATCTTTGACCAGGACACGTCATTCAAATCCCACGTTAAACAGGTTTGTAGGATTTCCTTTTTCCACCTTCGGAATATTGCTAAGATTAGAAGCATCCTTTCCAGAAGTGATGCTGAAAAACTAGTTCATGCATTTATTACATCAGGACTGGATTACTGTAATTTGTTACTCTCAGGAAGTCCACAGAATGTAGTTAAAAGTCTTCAGCTTGTCCAAAATGCTGCAGCTAGAGTTCTGATGAGAATTAAAAAGAGAGATCATATCTCTCCTGTCTTAGCTTCCCTACATTGGCTTCCTGTTAAATTCAGAATAGATTTTAAGATCCTCCTTCTCACATATAAAGCTCTTAACAATCAATCTCCATCATACATCAGTGACCTGATTGTTCCATATGTTCCTAACCGAGCACTTCGCTCTCAGATTGCAGGTCTACTGGTGGTTCCCAGAATATCTAAAAATAGGATGGGAGGCAGATCTTTTAGTTATCAGGCTCCTCTCTCGTGGAACCAACTGCCAGCCTTAGTCCGTGAGGCAGACACCTTGTCTATTTTTAAGACTAGGCTGGACAAGCAAGGGAGTAGAGGGAGGTGGAGTGTACAATCGGTAAAGGCGGCTCTCCCTTGCCCTGCCTCCAACATGCCTCCATCTAAAATGGCTAAGTTATCCAGAGTTTTCTCTGTAGTTATGCTGCTATAGGCTTAGACTGCTGGACATAGGCGTCATTTTAACCGGGGACGCCGGGGACATGTCCCCGGCAAAATTTGTGATTGGCAGCTGTGTCCCCCCCACTTTCAAAAACGCCTGCTGATGAGGATTTTTGTTTTACCAGCTCAGATCTTATCCAGGGGTCGGCACCCTGTTCCCATCAAAGAACCATTATTACCCATTTCCCACGGTAATTTTGGACGGACCTTAATAAGCAGTGACTTAAGTGAAGCAGGCAGGTCGCGCTAGAAATTTTCGTTTAAAAAGATGTCATAAATGTGTTCCCCCGTCATTTTTATTTCTAAAATATGAAGTAAAAACTCACAATTTAATTTTCATTCATTTGTCATTAATATGTAGTCTACACCCGTGCGTTAAGTGGACCATCTTCCAGTAAACGCACAGCATCCAGTCCACCTCTCCAAATGCGTAAAATGTGCATCAGCCGCTAGTTAGGCGCGCGCGCACCATCAGCTGATCAGCCCAGACAAGAGCAGAGCGACTAGAGAAAGACTAGAGGATAATTGTGTCTGGATGTGGATGGAGATTACATTTTACAGCAGCCTGATCATCATTTAAATACGTAAACCATCACCTGTCTTCTAGTCCACGCTATCAGCATTATTTAATATTTTAATTGGTGTGTGTGTGTGTGTGTGTGTGTGTGTGTGTGTTTTCCACTTCAAACACTGGTCTAACCAACCAGACCAGCGTGTCCAGTAACACATTAATGTTACAATTAAACAGTTTCCCTTCATGTAGGCTAGGAACATTTCACCTGCCGTGGCCCGACCGCTTCTGCTCCACATAAACTTTGTGCGTGATCAAATGTCTCTACGCTTCATGCGGAAGACGGGAACAAGCGCTGTTCAGCCAAAGTTTCATAATTTCATAAAAAGAACATTTTCCAAGTGACAAATCCCTCAGAGAGACCGGGTTTCCAGACTGTTTCAGTGGGAGGAAATCATCGCATGCGCGTGGTTCTGCGCTGCACTGCGAACCCCAGATCTTCAGCTCACTGTCCACCGGGGGCGCTCCGAGCCGCGCTGAACACAGTGTCCAGTATAAAGAGCTCTGATGTTCTGATGGGAATATTTTACCTCCGCGTGTGCGTTAACGATTAAAATGTCAGCTCATCCATGAGCATCCGTGTGCGTCGGGGTAATTTTTTCAAACCAAGCAACATCCTTGAGTACATCTGTCAAAATAAACAGTCAAATGGAAATATATGTAACCTGCCGTTTAACTGTTTTGCCTTCCTGTGAAGATTGTTGCAAAGAGAAACAATTAAACTTGATTAACCCCAGAGCCACCCAGAGGGCATGCGGGAAGATTCCTCCCACTGAAGCGAGTGTTTTCCAAACCCTGTCTCTCAGAGAGACTTGTCACTTAGAAAATGTTCCCTGATGATGAAACTTTGGCTGAATAGCGCTTGTTCCTGGCTCCAATGTGGCGACACATCCAGGAGCCGTCTGAGGAGAAGCCCAGAATCTCACATCCTCTTCAGCTCATAAAGTGCCTATATGATTACGCACAAGCGTGACCGGTCAACCACCGCAGACCGGGTTGGACCTGTTCAGGTTTACGCAGACAATCTTTACATTTAGAATTGGCATACAGGTGTAAAATTAATGCAGTAAAATATAAAGCATTTTATTTAAATATCCATTTATTATTTTACAAGCACAGAGAGTTGCATCAGATGGATGGAAGAGCCGCATGCGGCTCCAGAGCCTCGGATTGCCGACCCCTGTGCTAGCCTACTTTATTGTCCCCAGCAATTTTTAAACACCACTCAAGTGTATGGTTATTGTCCCCAGCAATTCTGAAAACAAAATGACGCCCTTGCTGCTGGAGCATACACTGACCACTTTTCACACTCTACTACTTTCTTCTACATTTTGCTCTTTAACTGCATTATTTCCTGCTTTTTTAGTTGTTAACTTTATTTTTTCTTTAAGAGTTTTTCTCCCCAGAAGAAGCTACAATGATGTTCTGCTGAGCTGTGGTGTCCTCATGGAGGGGGCCATCGGCTAGCACACTGTTGCTAACCATTTAAACATTCTCCCTCTCCTGATGATAACACTTTACTTTCTTTGACAGTGAATGTGCTACTACTAGTTTACCCGTTTAATTATAGATTCACTAGGATAAATACAATAAAGTTTATCTCTCACCAAACAGAATATTTACTGAGAAATCACAATGTAACCATAGACACATTACATGGTGTGTGTGTGTGTGTGTGCGTGTGTGTGTGTGCGTGTGTGTGTGTGTGTGTGTGTGTGTGTGTGTGTGTGTGTGTGTGCCTGCTCTGTCTTCTCGATCTACAGTGAGTCATGGTGGATGGCTGCTTATACTGAGCCAGGATCCTCTGGAGGTTTCTTCCTGTTAAAAGGGAGTTTTCCTCTCCACTGTCGCTATATGCTTGCTTAGCATGCAATTTGCTGTGTTCCTTATATAGGAAACTTTTTTCTGACTGGCTTAATGAATTGACCTGTAGTGGAATGTTTATTATGTGAAGTGCCTTGAGACAACTCTTGTCTTGATTTGGCACTTTATAAAAAAAATTGAATTGAATTGAACTGAATCTTGAGCGCGTTAAAGTCCCCCAGCAGAATGAGGGAGTCACCAGAAGGAGGACTCTCCAGCACCCCTCCAAGGTCTCCAGAAAGGGTGGGTAGTCTGAACTGTAGTTTGGTGCATAAGCACAAACCACAGTCAGGACCCGTGCACTCTTTCAGATATGCTCACTAAGGCCTGCTTGAATATCTTCCCCTGTTCCTTTTTAAAAATTAAAAGCTTTAATTTACAGTAAGAACCATGTCTAATGTTTGATTCTCTGTCTCATAATTTTAATTAAATGTTTTGCTTTGAGGGCACATTTCCCTGAATGATTAACATGCGATTAATTTAGATGAATTAATTACAAAGCCTCTAATTAATTAGATAACATTTTTTAATCGAGTCTCACCCCTAGTTTTTATTCATTCAAAGATTATGACTCCCCCTCCACTAATCCTCAAATTGGTACAGTTCACAAGCTGCTCTGAAGGCAAGACTGTGGCCTTATTCGAGATGAGCCAGTTCTGTGCAGATTAGATCAGCGGTGATCTGTGCGCAGTGCATGCCGGTTAGATTTGTGTCTGAGTTGACGCCAACTTGCTCTGACGTCATGCCTACGTAGGCAACGATAACCTCGTGAGATCAAGGCGGCCACAGATTTTGGAGCAAGGCGCTGCAGTTGCTCTCCCTCGCCTGCAAAACCTAGGGGATGACGGGAAACGCCTCGCTCTCACCTGATCTAAGATCTGATTGGTTCATATTCTGATCCAAACATCCGGTGGTAGAACATGAAATGTTAGTTGGTCACATGTATTCTGTAAATCATGTTACGTTGATGATGACAACTATATAGGCCATGAAGAGAAATGTGTTTTGTTTTCTTTTCTCACGTTTCCTATGAGCACACTAAACCTTTAGCTGATAACCTTTACTTATTATTACAGTCATGTCTTCATATACAATATATGATATCCACAAGCACGTGAGGATGTGTTTCAGCTGCTAACAGGCACCAGAATTAAAATAAATAATTAAACAAGTATGAACTCTAACGCGATATCTTCATCCATCGTCACCCGTGAGCTACATGTAGGGAAATCCGTCCGACTTAAATGCTGACTTTCAGCCACTCCCACTGCTGCGCCCGTCTGCTCTCGTCTGCTTTCCAAGCGAGGCGCTGCTCAACTTAAACAAGGCCCACCACTGCTCCGATGTCCCCAGAGTTGGGAGCGAGTAGGATGTGAGAAACAGTGAGTAAGATAATAACCACACCACTTGTTGAACAGATACTGAAAAACTGATTTTTCTCTGATAAATTTTGTTAACTTCCCAATAAAATGTCCCTGTTAAAAATTCTCTGCGTTGGAAGACTAATGCTTACACATCGGCACGTTCGGGGTTTGGTCGGGCTGGATGGCATGAGTTTGGTCTCTAACGGGCGTTGTAAAAATGAATCGAGCATGCACGCATTTTCTTTATGTCCCCACAAAAATTACTCTGATATTTTACTGTTTATCCCCCCCCCCCCCCCCCCCCAACCCAAAACTTTGAAGAATCTTCTCCAAACGCAACATCCCGGTAAAGTTTAGACCCAATGACATCCTCAGACAGAAACTGGTGCATCCTAAAGACCAAACACCCAAACAGAAGCTCAGTGGCATCGTTAATGCAGTCCAATGTAGTGAGGACTGTCCAGGGGTCTCATTTATAAAACATTGCATAGAATCCTTATTAAAACTGTACTCAGCAAAAAAATGTGCTGTGGTTAGTGACCTACAAATAATGGAGTATGCACACTTGCACGCAATATTCGCTTCATAAATCAGAAACTACCGAGAAAGGTTCTCAGCTGCTTTTGGATCACATCCCGCCCTCAACACACCCACTTTCTGCCATAAATGGTTTGAGCCTCCCAGTGGCTGATTCCTGTCCCACCTATGATCGAGCTGCTCTTTTGGATCTCCGGCAGAGGTTCGAGTCTCTCCAATTTCATTATGCCTCATTCAAACGATCGCTTGGGAACCTGTTTGATGGAGTTCCACCCTTCCTTCTCTCCTCCGCCTGCGGCCTGGCGGGGCTGCAGTGGAAGTGGCGGCAATGCGGCAGGAGGCACGGCAGGCGTAGTGGTGCTCACGTCCAGCTCCGAGTTTCCCGGATGTGCCAGTCCAGTGACAACTTTTCTTCTCAGGTTTGGGCCTGGTTCCCTGATGATCCCTCGGAACACAACATCCAGATTCTCCACTGGCAGGACAGTGATCCTATCAGTTAGGGATCCAAACGGAGGCATCGTATTGGCGGGGTGAATTGGAGGAATCTTAACTATCCTGTGAGATCCGGCGAAGAGCGTCCTTGCCCTTGTTTGTCTTCAACTTCCTCATCTTCTCTCAGAATTGCCTTGAGTAGGACTCAGAGTAGTTTCTGTTCGTTAAATAACAACAGACAGCTATAGCTTATAAACTTGACTTTCCCATATTCCAGTCAGAATTGACAAAGCTCCTCAGATGAGAAGCGAAACATCTAAAAGAAACCAAAGAAGTCCAGTTGCTTTCATTTGAACCCTTCTGGATTACCATTACCTGGATGACTGAGAACCTTCATCAGCATAAGTCAAGCAATTCCAGGCAAACAAAGTCATGCTAAACTTGGTCAAACCAAGTTAGAATTGAGTCAGTCCAAGTCAAGCTATAGTAAAATTGTGTGAATTCAAACCAAGCTAAGTCAATTCAAGTCAAGTCAGGCAAAAGCAGCTTTATGTCACACACAAAAGAAAAAAAAACATAAAAATGCTAAATCAAGAAACATCCACTGAAATCAAGCTATTCAAGTTATATCAAGTGTGCATGTTGTGTTGAATCAGGCCTAGCTATGCTGAGCTAGGTTATGCTAAGATTAGTCCAGCCATGTCAAGTATAGTCAAGCTACATTAAGCTATAAGTCACGACAAGTCAAGTCAACCCATAGTTAAGTTACGTCCAGTCAAGTCGAGTCAAGCCAAGGCCCGCCATGCCTCTCTCCAGTACTTTGGCATTCAAGCTCACTAAGAAAACATTTATTTGTTTCATTCTTTGTTGGTTGAATCTTTGGGTCCAAAAATCCCCAAAACCTTACATAAACACTCAGAGTTAACAATTAAAGAACTCTGCAGATGTGAAATTAACATGGCAGATGTTTTGGCCTCACCGTGGTGGTTTTGACTCGACCTCCTGGTTGTGTGCAAGTCCAGCCCGACTGATTTACTAGGAGATTACATCCTTCATCATCCAAACATGGAGTCATCTCACACCACCTCTGACTCCTGACGACACGAACTGAGGGAAGTAAGAGATAGAGACATTTGTTTATTCTTATTTGCATTATTATGTTTTACTTATCCCTGCACAGTGTTTGGGGACTGAGTAACCCAATAAACTTTAGGAGTGTGTTACAGCTGCAAAGAATAACTTCCTTTAACCCTTTAGGTGCCGGTTTTTTCATTAAAATATAAATTTTTTATATCACTATTTAAAGGGGCATTATGGAAGTTTGACAGCCAAAACATGTATAAAATAATAAATTTCTTCTTAATACATTCTCCTGCAATGCCCTGGTCCTGTAAAATGAGCCCTGGCATTTTTACTGTGATTGCCTGTTTTTCTGTAAAATCACAGAAAAAGAGAGCTGCTCGGGTCAAGCAGGCTGCTTCATGCGCGTTCACGCTCAGGCATAGATCTCCAAACCGTTCTTTGAACGTTGTTTCAGCTGTAATCAAGGATATAATTGTTACAGATACAAAGGACATCATTGGTGCTTTAGCTCGCCTAGTAAGACGTCGGGCTTTCGTGCAGTAGACCCAGGTTTGATTCTGGATGTGAACATAGTTTAATAAGAGTTTCTTTTTTACATTAATGGCATATTTTCTTTACAGTAAGATGCCCAAATTTTTATTTGAGACTCGCCGAACGGCATTGAATTCACAGATAAAAAAATATGTGGGTTCAACTTTCATTTTGGAACAATTTTTCAAAGCAAGGGAAGGGAATGATCTGAGCGTGCAGGAGAACTGACCCATAAACCTTTGTCGGCTGTGCTGAAGAGGAAGGTACAGAACCAAATTATTTAATTAATTAGCTGCTGTCCTCTGTCCTCCAGGCCACACACACACACACACACACACACACACACACACACACACACACACACACACACACAAGGGACTAACTCAGCTGTTATTTTTGTTAAGGAGTGTGCACGTACAGCATGCGCGCCTCGTGCACGAGCCTATTATTGAAGCTGCCGTTACACTTTTGGCCTGAGGGGGCAATCGTGAGCACAAAAATTCAAAACTCCGCAAAGTCCCTTTAAAGAGCTTGTAGCTTAAATGCGGTTAGAGATAGAGGAATAATGTAAATTAGAAAAATCTTCAGTATGAGCCAAATTTTGTGATAGGAACAAATTCACTGACATAATTTGCATATTGTGACTTCATCATTTTGCAGCCATATTGCATCAAATTTGCAGATTTTTTTATGCTTTTGTCTTATTTTCTTGGTGTTGTTATTGTTTATGATACAAATATACATATTCCTATGTAGACATATACAACTATGTATATATAGAATATTTTTTACTTTATTGGTATTTTGTTATGTTTACTGCATATCAATCAAGAACACTGTTTTTGGTGCTTCAGCGTCATGAACACATTTCACTCATCCCTTCTTTGGTTTATTTTTTTTATTATATATATATAATCCTCAATCTTAGGCTTTTCCACAAGCCCCATGCAGAACTGAATGGCAATGAACGCTTTCATTTCTGGGACAGTTACATCGTACCAGTCATTATATCTGGAGCTAGATGTCAGTTCCTCCCTCTCTAAATACTGGTGAGCATATCAGTTAGTTTCAGTTCTGATGAGGGTCCAGAATTCCTCATCCCAAAACACTGACAGAAAATCAATGTGTTCTGAATTTGACAGATCCCTGTCTCCACAGTATCCAGCTGGCTCATCAAAATGCCTGATCCACTTGGAATACTGTTCCTCTTCTCCCAAACTAACCCAGCCATCATCATTATTATTGTCACTGAGGCTGTGTTGGGCCATCCCCCTGCTACCAGTGATTTTTTCCCCCTGCGGTTCCTCCCCGACCTGCTGCAATTCCCGCGGTTTACACCCCCGGGGCTGAATCGATCACCAGCAGAGTTTTCACCGGCCCATCACCCCCCCCCCCCCCCCCTTCCCCCCGCCACGGACCAGGTTCGAGCTGCTTGAGCCCGCCCCCTCGCCACCTGTCTTTCCCCGACCCCGCAGTCTCTCCCACTCCGGCTCCAATTCCCGCGGATTACACCCCCAGGGCTGAATCAATCACCAGCAGAGTTTTCACCGGCCCGATCACCGCCACCACATCCCTCCCCACGGAGGTGACGCGGGACATCAGACAAGGTAAGGGCTGGATGGGCTGCTTGTGGAAATGCGTCATTGCTGACAGACTCCCTGTTGCTGTGCGCTGAAGCCACGCTGTCCAGCTCGCTAGAAGACCGCAGATCATCCGAATCTACCAGTACTAGACGAAGAGCTTCGTCAGCACTGAACATTCCTCTCGGCATTGTGTGTTTTTTTCCTCTACCACTCGCTCGCTCTCACTCGCCCTGACAACCTCCGCGACACTGCGACTGGTGGGCGGGGTTCAAGCTCTAAATACTCGAAAAGTTTCAATAGTAACACACCCACAAATGCTGCTTGGATTGAAGTTACAGGTGTCTGCCACCCCACAGTGTAGCGTATTAACTGCATGAGGGCTCATTTCTGCTGCTGTGGCTTATTAAATCCAACATTGCTGCTTGTCGCAGAATTGCACCACCTCTGACTCGACCTATATATATATATATATATATATATATATATATATATATATATATATATATATATATATATATATATATATATATATATATATATATATACATTTTAACCCTTTATATGCCAGTTTGATTATGTGATGCTAATTTTTTCAGGAAAAAAACAGACAAAAGAGGAGATATTTTACATAAAACATATTTTGAGTGACTGAAATCATTTTTTTTTTAATCAGCCTTGGATATGTCAAGAGTCTGGCAAAATATCATTGGTCCGAAACTGTTTTTATCACTTAAGAATTGTCTCCAAACTGCAAAAGTTGGTGTCAAAACATGAACTTGAAATGGTTCCCCATGCCTTTATCTCCTCCCGTCTAGATTACTGTAACACACTCTTCACGTTTTAACAAAAAAGCCCTTGACCACCTTCAGTTGGTCCAGAAGTCTGCAGCGAGGCTCCTAACTGGAGCAAACAGAAGAGCACACATCACTCCTATTCTGATGTCTCTGCACTGGTTACCCATTAACTTTAGAGTTCATTTTAGAGTCCTGACTAGAACCTTCAGGGCTCTACATGGTCAAGCTCCTCCCTATATTACTGAACTGTTAAAGCCTTATGGTCCAACCCGAGCCCTCAGGTCCACCCACCAGAACCTTCTAGAAGCAAAAGTCGAGGTGATCGCTCCTTCCAGACTGTTGAACCCCGATTTTGGAACAATCTTCCTTTATCCTTACGTAGAGTGGACAGTCTGGACACTTAAAAACAGCTGAAGACCCTTTTATTTAAAGCTGATTTTACCTAAATATTTTATTTTCTTATTTAACTGTAATTTGTAATCATTGTTTATTTGATTTACTTAAATTTTTTTTAAGTTAATCTATTTCTGTTTTGAGATCATGTTTATTCTGCTGTGATCCATGTGAAGCACTTTGCAATTCTATGTCTGTGATAAGTGCTATATAAATAAAATTTACTTACTTACAGCACACCAGGCTAAAGGCTAAAGGTGACAGATCATTTGCTGCTGTGGCCCCCAGACTCTAGACCTCTCTCTCCCTGAGCCTGAGATCAGTGGACTCAATGGTCTCCTTTAAAAAACAGCTGAAAACTCACCTGTTCAGGCTGGTTTTTGCGTGACCATCACCACCCTCTCCTTATTCAGCTTTTCTACCTATTCTGCCTTTCCCGGGATGCATTGATTTCCCTCTTTCTCATTCATTCATTCATTCATTCATTCATTCATTCATTCATTCATTCAGGCATTAATTATTTAATTAATTAATCAATCAATCAATCAATCATTTAATTAATTAATTCGTTAATCCATCTCTCTATCCTTACATTTTTTACCACAATTATTTTGTAATTTAAACATATTTTTAATAATTAAAAAAAATAATTTAAATTTTTTGTTTCTTGTGAAACACCTCGTGATTTTTATCTTCAGAGGTGCTATAGAAAAGATCACTTTCTTTCTTTCTTTCTTTCTTTCTTTCTTTCTTTCTTATAGAAATAATTAGTGTGAATGTGATTTTTTCATATTTCTTTACAGTTTGAAGTAGGAGTAGTTAATATTTCCTTTACACAAGTTGAAAATTATTGCTTCAGAAGAAAAATGCATGTACTTTAGTCAACAAAAATAAGAATAAAACTAAATAAAAATTCCTTGTCATAATGAATGAACACTGCTCCATATCCTTTACTGCGGTGAAACTATGTTTGGGACCCAGAGTGTGCTGCTTAAGAGTTATAATGATGAACAGACTGTGTCGTTGTATGCAGAATAAGCGTCACTGGACAGCTGAAAATCTTCATCAGGGGGTCAGTTTTTTTCTTCAGTATCCGAGTCAACCGTTACCACACAAAGTTCTTCGTCAACAATGAAGAAACCTGTTGGCTTTGTAAGTTTTCTCACTTCTTGGCATGCTTTGCCAAAACCACTCCTTCCTTTTCTGCTCAATCAAGGACGTTTTCAAACTCTACTTACTTCAAGCCTTGGGGTACCCACGGAACAGATCTTCAGAATCTGACATGAATGGTTTACAAAGACACTAACTTCTGTTAGAAAGGTACGATCTAAACCAGTCTAGAGCAGTTCCAGAGATCCTCACAGAGTCATGAAGTTTCTCATTCAAAGATATTTGAAGTTCCTTAAAATGCAGCCTATGAACTTCTAACCTAGTGGAACTCCAACCCTCTCGGCTTTGCTTCTGAAGCTGTAAATAATTGCATTTATTCAGGAACTGTTCCTTCTGTTTAACCGGGGCTGCTGTATCTAAGACACAAGAGCATTGCTGATTAATTGATTGGATAAAGGAGTTTGGATCATCACCATTAGCTGATGTGAAATAATCTAGAATATCCATCCACTGCTGACTGAGTAATGATGTGTCTGTCTGATTTCAGTTTGTAAGAAACAGGATCAATATGTGATTGGCCATCCTTTTAAAGGTTCTGAATCCTTTTATGTGCTTTAAAAAGCACAGACTCATCATTGTGGAGCAGAAGGAGAGGGAAGACAGACAATCCAACAGCAGCAAGGCTTCAGAAAGCAAAAACTGAGTCGTCGCTGTCGGATCCAAAAGATTTTTAGTCCAACTAAAAGTCTGAGAAATAAAACACCCCAAAATCATCAAGATTCAACAAAATCCACATAATCCAGCATTCAGTGACAGATAAGAACAGCTTTTTTTTAGGAATTAAAGCACAACAGGGAGCCGAATTTGACACGTCTACGGGCTCCTGATCACCGACAAAAGAGCCAGTTTCTCTGTTGCAACATCTGGATCTATAAGATGAGTAAACCTACATGTATCTAGTTCCACAGTACTGTGTGTGTTATCCCATTAAAGATGAGAGCTGGTTTTGTACGGTAGGAAACATCAAACATAAAAATCCAATAAGGACATTCTAAAAACAGCTTTGTTGGAATGAGACATTAAATGTTTACATCCTCATGGGTCCTGTTAGACATAAAAGCATTTTCTCCTCACTGCAACTTTTTAGGTTGCATCTATAAAGACTACGATAGTAATCATCGACACATTTTCCATAGGAACCCACGTCAGGACGGCCAAAAGTCTCCTTAAGAGACAGCATGATGGTTATAATGCAGTGTGGCATCAACAGCATTGCAGAATAAAACAACATGAGATGACATCATATTCATGGACAGGGTAATTACGTGTGTTACGGAGTGTCATCTCAGCTCTAAAAGTCTATATCCTCTCTGCTAAAAGTAACAAGGTAACCTTTGTCCATTTGTCCATCAGTTCATTTCCAGTCTCCTCAGATGATTCCAATTGATTCCCAGTTCTCTGTATTTGAAAGAGCTGTCATTCTCTGAGGTGATGCTTCTTCAGCCCAATCAATCCATAACTTCTCATCCTATCAGTCCTTTTAAGACTCCCGCTTTCAGACTCTTGTGGATGTGCAGCCAGAGGAAAAACGAAACCTGGTAATCCCGTTGGCCCAAAGCTCTGATGTGTGATTGCTACAGCCTATTAGCCCAGTTATCGGGGAACTTCCATGAGGACCAGCAGTTCTGGTCAGCTGTGATGATTAAATTCTGACATTCACTCCCCACTGTGAAGGTCTGAAAGGCATGTCCTAAAACTACCACATTGTAGTAGCTTCTCCTTTAAACGGTGATGTGAAACAACCATGCACGTAAAAAATGTCTTTGAATGGTGAATAATTAACACTAGAACTAGACAGCCACTGGGCTGGGCTGTTTTTATCTAGTATCAGTGTTTGGAAAAACTTTTGAGACACGCCTGCCAAACTGGCAGGCGTGGGAGTGTTTTACGCAGGACATTTTTGAACCATGTAGGACAACATCCTCATGTCCTGACATAGATCCTGATACCTGACATCCTCATGGGCTTCAGATTTGTACCAGTTTAACAGTGGATATTGTAGTGACCACTGACTTTTACATATTATACATATTTTATTGTGACAATAATCTGTTGAAATAATTTGAATAAAGAACCACCAATGTGATTGTATGAAAATTTCAGAAAATGAGACAAGAACAGTCCTTCTGCTTAGAAAATAAACCTACAGAATTTATCAGGCAATTATTGGAGATAATTCGGACCCTGCGTATGACACAAGTTGGTCGCGTGAGTTGCCGGAACCTAGCAGACAATTGCCAGAACGGTCCTTTCAAAATAAGACAGTTACCGGATCTTGTTCCGGCAAGATCTGGCTCAAATGAACCCCTGGGTTTATTTTATTTTGGCAAGATCAGAGAAAAGGCACATTGGTCATATTGTTTGACGATTTAAAGTTTTTCTTCGGTCAATATTAAAACACGCTGATAATGTCCGACGTGTTTTCGCAAACATGTAGTTTCCTCGGTAACTTGTGGATGGTGGCCTTTGTTTTATAATGTGGCCATTACAGGTTATCTGAGTCGCTAAAATACTAAACCTGATTTCATAAACTGACTGAGTTATTGTTTTCAAACCAAGCGGCCATTTGGCTTAGCGCTGGTACTGCTGAGGGGTCCAGAAAATCCTGGCGTTCTAGTGTTAAATTCAATCACATTATTATAAGAATAAGTGCTTGTGGCAGAGGCTTCAAGTGCCCGCCCCGTAACCGGGGCCTGCTGATGGTGGTTGGCGGTACTGGTGGTGCCTGTGCTGGGTAGCCTCGCCTCTGTCAGAGCTCCCCAGGGCAGTTGACTACATTGTAGCTCATGACCACCAGCATACGAATTTGCATGGGTATGGGTGAATGACTGATTGTGTTGTAAAGTGCCTTGGGGGTTTCAGAAACCTAGAAGGTGCTCTATCAAATACAAACCATTAGGGATGCACTGATCCCAATACTGGTTTCGGTGCCGATATTGGTATTGGTAAAAGTTAACCGATACCAGGAACCGATGCCGATGCTTGAATTTTGAATTTGTCATATCTGTTCACCTAATATTTGAGTTTTGTGATAATTTCTATTCATATATTTTACTTTTTATCAACATCACAGTCTTTTCCTGTTGAAAGCAGACAAGAAAATAAAACCTGTATTCCAATTCATAGCATTGTTTTGTGTGGTAGAAGTATCGGTATTGGTAATCGGTATCGGCGAGTATTCAGATCAAAGTATCGGTATCATAATGGTTTGGAAAAAAGTGGTATTGTTGCATCCCTACAAGCCATGTAACATTTTGCATTCTTCTAGGTACGGTGAAGGTAGCGTTGGTCAGGCTAATGCACTGGCCACAGGCCTTATTTATCCCTACTGACCCGACTTAAGCTGTGCTTAAGTAAGGTTAGTAATTTCCCCAACCCATAAAATACTGTTTATGCACAGACACATGCAAATCCCATCCATCCATCCATCCATCCATCCATCCATCCATCCATTTTCATCCGCTTATCAGGAGTCGGGTCATGGGGGCAGTAGCCTAAGGTGAGAGGCCCAGACTTCCCTCTCCCCAGCCACTTGGGCCAGCTCCTCTGGGGGAATCCCAAGGTGTTCCCTGACCAGGTGAGAGACGTAGTCCCTCCACCGTGTCCTGGGTCTACCTTTAGGTCTCCTCCCTGTTGGAAGTGCCCAGAAAACCTCACCAGGGAGGCGTCCAGGAGTTATCCTGACCAGATGCCCGAGCCACCTCAACTGGCTCCTCTCGATGTGGAGGAGCAGCGGGTCTACTCTGAGCCCCTCTCGAATGGCCGAGCTTCTCCCCCATCTCTAAGGGAGAGCCCAGCCACTCTTCGGAGAAAACTCATTTCAGCCGCTTGTATCCGTGATCTCGTTCTTTCGGTCACTACCCAAAGCTCATGACCATAGGTGAGGGTAGGAATGTAGATCGACTGGTAAATCGAGAGCTGCAGATGCAGCACCAATCCCCCTATCGATCTCACGCTCCAGTTTTCCCTCACTTGTGAACAAGACCCCGAGATACTTAAACTCCACTTGGGACAGGACCTCATCCCTGACCCGGAGAAGGCATTCTACCCTTTTCCGAATGAAGACCATGGTCTCAGATTTAGAGGAACTGATTCTCATCGCAGCTGCTTCACACTCGACTGCGAACCGCTCCAGCGAAAGCTGAAGATCACGTTCTGATGAAGCCAACAGGACCACATCATCTGCAAAAAGCAGAGACCTGATCCTCAGGCTGTCACATTGAGAGGACTGTTTTGACCCAAAATGCAGATACCCAGGATGACACACAGAGACTGAAATCGAGGAGCTTGTGGGTGACGTAGAGGCACAGAAGTGCCTTCCAATGGCACTGATGAAATGTGGAGACACTGACCAATTACAGCAAACATAAAAAAGGCATAAAGAGAAGAGATCAGATGGAGGGAAAGAGGAAGATAACAACAATCAGTAATGCAGTCCAAAATGGCTGCATTATGGTGCTCAGGGATAACTGAGATATTCCAGGTCTAAGTGTGGATTTTAATTTAACACAAAGGAGCTTTTTGCAGGAAGTGACTAAAGCCCTTTAGAAGGCACACCATGCCTGCAAATCAGCGTAATATTGCTGCTTTAAAGTGTCGTATAAACGTGCCATGGCGGCATAGCGTTGCAGGGATTTTGAGGCATTCATGTCACCACGCTTGGTAGTAATATTACCGCAACGCCATACTTGTGAATGCATATTATGCCTTGGCGCAACAGAGGGAAATGCCAAGATCATGTGGGAAGCTACTGCCGAGCTCCAGCAGGTAACTATTTTGAACATGAAAGTAAACATGGGCACAATTTTAGATTTTGTAAACCGAATCAGCTGAGATGATAAACTAGAGCAATGCGGAGCTCCAGGAGCTTCTCTCCATTAGAGCTGGAGCTCAGATCACCAGAGAATGCACAGGGACTGTGGAGGACAGACACCTTTAGAAGTGGCTTGTTCGTCATGTCTGAGTTACCAGAGACACCACATGTCCCCTTTGTACCACCATCGCTAAATGTTTTGTAAAAAGGACACGATTGCACCACATTACTGTCACAGTCTGACCACTAATAAACAACCTAATACTCCCTGAAGCCAGCTAGGTGTTGAGGCTAATTGGTGGCATTGTTTTCTAAAAGACTCTTTATATTGTTCAACATATCAAACAATGTGGGGTGAGGTGGCAGAGGAGTTAAGTGCCTGCCACATAACCGGAGGATTGAAGTTTCACACCCTGCTCAGTCTGTTACGCTTGCTGTGTTCTTGGGCAAGGCACCTTACCCTTCTTGCCTGCTGGTGGTGGCCAGAGAGACCGGTGGTGTCTGTGTACAGTCAGTATGCCCCAGGGCAGCTGTGGCTACAGTATAGCTCATCATCACCAGTGTGGATGTGTGTGTGGACGGGTGAATGACTGATGTGTTGTAAAGGTGTTTTATGAAAACAAGCCAGGGTCAAAGTTTGTTTAATGTTGAGCAAATCATGACTCATCGTGTTTGTTTCTATAAATCAGTTTGTGTAGAAAATGATGCAAATTTCAGACCCTGTTTAGTTCATAAGAAAGCTTTACGAACCAGGCCCATTTCCTCTAGCTTAGCCAACGTGAAACTAAGTTAGCTTCAACTTAATGTGCATTTTTTTCTTGGGTTGTTGTCTCCAACAGCCCAGTGACACAATGGTTCTAGCTGGTTTTAAATCATCTGCCAGCGTGGATGGCTTAACAACACAGAAAACACTAACAAATACAGATAAAACCCTTTAATTGACCATATGTCTGTCATGACTCGAGGTAAGTGTCCAACCCAAGACATGCCGACACAAACTCGGCGAACTGGTAGAGTTAAAGAAAAGTACTTTGTTTGGAAAACGGGAACAAAAATAGCACTGGGAAGTCCAGTGGGGAGTGAGCTGTGCAGCTCTTGTCCATGTAGCGCTCGTGGTGAACGAGGGAGGCGGGGAAGCCAAGATGAGCGCGGGGCAGAGAGTGAGCGATCCGGGATGGGTGAGGTAGCAGAGAGGGTCCAGACAGGAACAACGGAGGAGGATGGGACGTGGTGCAGGTGATCCGGAGTTCAAACGGCGAGGGTGAGGCAGGTGTGTGGAGATCCTGAGAGAGGGCAAACAAGCACCAGATGAGAGGGCAATCCAAAGCGTAATCCAAAACCAGTCCAAGTTCAAAATCCAAGTAATCCAAAACGAGTCAAAGTGAACAAACAAGTACTAATACGAGTGGCTGGGGCTACCAAAACTGGAGCAATCATCTGGCATAGTGAGGTGTCTCCATCCTCCTTTTATACCCGAGTTCCTGATTGGGAATCTTGTGCAGCTGCAGCCCCCTCCGCACCTCACCTGTGGGTAATCAGCTCAGAGACGGTTAGATTGGAAAGGGAGCACTCACCTCGGCTCGGGAACATGTCAGTGTCAAGAG
>NC_091754.1:42464404-42479404 GCF_043380555.1 Nothobranchius furzeri
AGCGGTTTAGAACTGGATAAGAACTTTGACGATAGTGATAATTAAGATAGATAGTTCTTTTTGTTAATCCTCGAGTAATTATTAGCCGTTTTAGTTTTGAGATCCATTTGTCTGCTCTTCAGCTTGAATTTTCGTTAGACCTTTTTTCAGCTGTACAGCTCGCTTTTCGTTTGTCAGTTAGATTAATCTATAAAGTAAATAGCCATTGAGATTTATCTTTCTAGTTAGTCAACTCCGGCACTTTTGTTTGTTAAATTATTCTCGTGTCTTTTTCCCTGAGGCCTTTTGCCTCAGGTGTTTTGATTTCCCCTCGTCGCCTTTCGTTTTATTAGTGTTTGTTGTGTTTAGTCTTTTTTTTCTCTCCCAGTCTAGGACTGAGTATTTGTGTTTGATTCTGGTAATAAAACACATTTTTATTTATACTCCTCCCTTTTCTCCACTCCAGTTATTATGTTACCCCTCCACCACAACGCCTAACACCTAGGGTTTGTAACAACCATCATCATCACATAATAATCATCATCATCATGATCATCATCATCACCTCCATCACCTGATGTGGGCGGAACTTTGGGCTCCCCGTTGTTATCACCTGGGCCTCTGGCGGGGGCTGCCTCATGCGGTTGGTGCAGTGATGTTTTGGTTCTGTTGTATTTTTGCTTGTCCCTTTTTTCCCTCTTTTTCTGCAGGTCTAGAAGTGGATTCTTGTACACCCTTTATTGTTTAAACACACACACACCTCTTTCTTTCCTCACCCCCCTTTCTCTTTTATTCCTATCTCCGTGTCTGTTGGGATTTAAAACAAGCAAAAATATTTCTAATGTAGTTCATGCATCAGTTGAGACATCATAGCTGAAGCTATACTGCTCCACCTGTGACTGGAAGGCTTGTCTTTGTCATTCAGACGTCAATTCTGATGGCTTTACAGCCAGACAAGACAAGGGGAAAAATAAATGAAATACAATAAAACAAAAGAGAATAAATAAATGATTTTTGATTTTATCTGAGTCACATTCTACTTTAAAACCACAGTATGCAACATTTTTATATTTGCAGCCATTACGTGCTAAAATGACCCTTTACAAGATTAATGAAATGTCACTCAGACACCCACCGCCCTCTGTGGCCAGAATACCGCATTTGCAACTTCAGACTTGTGGGCCACTCTGTTGGGACTGCTGGGAAGAAGCTTGAGATGACACAGCTGACACTTCAGTCTGGTTCCAGCGTGTTTCCTGCATGTTTTAGATCTCGAGGAGGTGTTGCAGCCATTAGATTAAGGTGTTAAACGTTAACGCGGTGAGATAGGTTCCATGTTCGGTTTGACCACAGAGATTTAATAATGAACACTAGGGAGTGCTAAAAGCAAGCATGTGTGCCTTTAAAGGTCTCATTTTGGTTCTAATGACGTTTCATTGAAATGTAACAAACGTTTTATAAGTTTGTTATAAACTGGTCTCGTATCAGAAGTTATAGCAGGATTGTGAGTTAAGAGACAATATTTAGAATGAAATCGATTTGAATAGTTGAACTTTAAAACTTTACAAAGGTAAACAGAAGTGCACAAGTGATTGATTTTGATGTAGAAGTTAACGTACAAAACATGACAAAGTTTGCTGCAGAACTGGTAAGAGCTGCAAAACCTTACTGCATTGCTCTTATTCCCTAAGCCTTAATTACATAAAAGGCAGATATAACGGTTTTGACTCTTTCTAATCCACTTAGAAATCCACATATTTGTAATAAGTTTAAATGAATACAAAAACATGTATTTATCTGTTTGCTGGTAAAAGCCGTACTGCGGTCTAAAGCAATGCTTTTAAGTACACTAAATTTAGCTTGATTGTAAAAATATTTCCTTTTCTGCTATATTAATACAAGAAACCTTTCTGATAACACATCAGAAATAATCACATATTTGAACATAACTTATGTAAATGCCATTTAAAACTTTCATTTGTAATGATGTTTTTGACTTACTACCTACCATTTTATGTGGCTTCCAGTTGTTCCTGATGTAGAATCCAGGAATGGTCAGTTTTTATCTACAGTTTGACCTTTTCAGTGACCGATCATCTACAGCAGGGGTGTCAAACTCATTTGAGCTCAGGGGCCACATTGAGGGAAATCTAGTCCCAAGTGGGCCGGACCGGTAAATTAAAAAAAAACTTCAGATTGTTTTCTTTGTTTTAATACAATCAATATAAAACGAGGCTGGAGCCTGAGGACAGTGTAGTACAAGTACAACACCTGAAGTGTACTTGAAAATTTGAAAAAAAAAAAAAAAAAAAATCAACAAAAAAAAAATTCCTTAGTGATTCAAAGATCTTACAGATCACATGGCTAGATCAGTTTCATGCGGCACTTAAAGTATATTTGACTCATTTTACTTTACATCTTTTAGCTTTCACCAGCACATCAATAGTAGAAGTCACATCCCGAGGGGCAGCCAACTTCAGGATGGGATTCAAGTTCTTGTGTGAGCCTTGAGCGCAGCTTTGGTTTATTATACACATTACAGAGAAAACTTGCTCACAATGATAAGTTTATTTTCACTCTACATTGTAAAGTATGAAAATAAAGTTTACACAACCATCTCGCGTGCCGGAGTTAACCCGCTTGTGGGCCGGATCCGGCCCGCTTGCCGCATGTTTGACACCCCTGATCTACAGACATGAATCTGCCTCTCTGCGTCTCTTAAGGTTGGTTTACGCTTGACGCGTCCGTATGGCTCCGCGTGGCGAAATTGCGTCATTTTAACAACCACGCCCCTCCACCGCGCCTCCGCACGGCCCAAACTTTCCGCACCGCCCACCTAGGAAATTTTCTAACCACGCGGACGGTCGGACGCGGAAAAACATGGCGGACTGGCAAGAACTAGTATGGCAGAGGTTCGTAAATACAGACATTTGTATGATTCACCTCTCAGAGATCACCGTGATCAACATGTTGTTAATAATTCTTGGAGAGAAATAGCTCGCACTGTCGGAAAAGACGAGGATGCTGTTAAAAATGCTGGAATGCCATGTTGTAAACAACAGTAATTTTTACTTCTACTATGGTGTAGTGTTGGATGCATGCCATAGAGCTCCATGCTGCCCCCTACAGTTTGGGAGAATATTGTTTCACCGCAGAGACAAGCCACATGAACCATAAACGCTGCAAGTTGTGAAGCGCGTTCCATCCGCGAGCCGCATCACCAAGCGGAAAGTAAATGCGTCAAGCATAAACCAAGCTTTAGTCTTCCAAGCAGCAGGAAAGATTTGCTACCGCGTGTTTACACTCTGGTTGTCAACATCATGTTCCTTCCTCAAGGTTCCTCTCTGCCAAGCTGCGGCCTTATCTGTCTGCTTGCTTCACAGGACAAAAGATGAACTTTTACAACTCATAAGTTAAAAAAATCATTAAATAAACATATGGTTGAATGAACAAATGTTATGTGAATAATGATATTATTGTTTGATTAATCTGTGCCTAATTCAATGAAGTTGAAATGAATTTTATTATTACCATGAAACATTTTGGTGTTATGATCAGTAATGTTTGGTTTAACAAGTGAATCATTATCAACACTCACACACAATGTTCGTAAGATAAAGTTAAAGTAATTTCTGCACATAGATATTTTCTTACCCACAAATCAGAGCATCCTGTATATGAGAAGACGTGATGTTCTGATGTTTGTTTGTTAACACCTCTTAACATGGCACGTGCCGATTGGCCAAGTAAATCATAATATGAGACTATTAAAACAGGATCACTTACGGAGTGATTCAGCATTCTGTTAGTCTGAGCAGAACTCGGCCAGATTAACTCTTTGTTGTACCCTGGGCAACAATATTCAAGGGCCCCATCATCACGACCCAAGGATCACCATAATATGGTCACATACAGAATATTTTACTGTAATATGCAGTAAATATACTAAATACTTGAATGCCTGACATCATGTAGCCCGCTCAGGGTAACCTTTGACCCACCTTGTGTGGACTGACCAATGAGGAGAGGGTCTTAACTTGAGGCCCTCTCTTCATTGGTCAGTCTGCATGAGACTGACTCTCAACAGACGTTGAGTCATAGGCAGCGAAGCGTCTCTGTGCAGCGCAAAATCCCGGGTGGACAGTTTGTCTAATATAGGGTGATCATATTTCCATTTCCGAACAAGAGGATAGGGGATCTGTGCCTATGACGTCACACTATGGCAACGCCACACAAACCACGTTGGGACCCATTTTTGTAAGAACTAAATTAATATCAGTTTCTGCCAATAAAAGGGCTCTAAAACAATTCATATGTAAATATTTAGCATGTTTATTGCAAAATCTATTTTTTCTGCTTTAGTGCTGCAACAAGGTTCTATTAATAATAAATTATTATAACTTTTGTTTTACTACAGCATCGGTAAGCTTCCTAGTGCACAGATTATTAAGGATGCTTGTTTCAGCTGTGAGATTAGACGACAGGATCAATGATAAAATAAGTTGTCACACAATCCATGGAAACTTTCAGAGAATCCACAAATAGTGGCTTTCAAATGGTTTTGTTACTTTTTGCAAGTTTAGAAAAGCAGCAGATGAGACAGCGTGTCTGATAATTTAGTTTTTCATTTGATAATATTAGAACATGTCAGTAATGTCTGAGGGGCTTTTATAAACACTGTATAACTAACACTCCTGGAGAGGGTATGAATTACACAGAGGCTTCTGGGGAGCCCAGTAATGGGGGGTCGGGGGGTGGGGGGTCACTTTGCCTTGGCCCCCCAAAAAGCCTTGAAACGGCCCTGGGTGTGTGACTGGGTTTTGAAGGTGATCTGAATTGTATCAGATGTATAAATATTACGTGTGTAACTTATTGTTTTATACAGGTAAAAACGTGTAGTGGAGATAAATCTGCCTACATTTTACTTTTCAACACTTTGTTTTGTTTTCTTGTTTTTATTTAACTATTTTCCTGTCCTGTCTGTCTCTCATCTTCCTGCATCTCCTCTAAACTCTCCAGAAAAACTGCTTCCTGGATTATTACTTTTTCACCTCATCAGTTACTTCTGAGCAGATCAAAGGGATCTCCTGACCGCAAAGCGGAGAGCGCGTTTCGATGCTGCGTCAGTGAGGTGAAATCACCGCAGCACAGGTGATGAGCTCCGCAGTGGCAGAGCGCTTCAGGCACAAATAAGACAGAAAATAGAGAACATGTGCGGACATGAACGATCGGTTGCACCACTTTGAGAATGGACCGTGCGCTGGAAGCAGCAGGCTGGAGCGCTGAACACCAACGATCAGCGCTGTGCCGCTCTCTGTGCTCTCTGCTCAGAAGAGCCCATAAATGATGTAATATAGGTAGAAAACTTTTTTCCGGCTCCCCTGGATGTGTAGGATATACAGCTCCCCTATAATTCGATCCCTGCTCCTGGATGAAAAGCCGGACATTTTCATCAATACAAGAACCTCCAGTCCGGACGCCCGGACAGAGAGTGAAAAGTGGACATGTCCGGGGAAAACAGGACGGTCACCCTAGGTTTAATATAAAGCGGGAGATTACAGATACAGTGTTTTGCTCGTGCCCTTGCTGCCCTGGGCCCTTTAGAGTTTGTGGGCCCTGTGCAATTGCCCAGTTGCCCATATGGTTAATCCGGCCATGTAACCACTGCATCTCTTGACAAGCTGTCAAAAACCCTGCTACACGCTGAAGCTGACACAGCAAATGGTTCCTGCAGAACAAAGCTGATACAGTTCAGACTCCTTAAGAGTCCTTATAGACGCAAACTATGTCCAACCTGTGTGCCTGGCAACATCTCTGGACTGGAGAAGTCGGTGCTGCGGTTAATCTACTGAACTTCGGTGCCCAGAGGTCATCAGACCTTCCTGGCCTCCGGATCCACGAAGAGGGTCACCAAAGAAAGGGTGAGGTAGACACACATGATTGTGTCTGATGCTGTTTTGATAAGAACCAACTTCACAGTTTGATGCAGAACAAATTCTTTTCACGCCCAGAACTCAGTTCTTCTAGATACAAGATTCTGATAAACACACACCATTCAATCACCATACATCACATCCCATCCACTTAGATTCATCCATCACGGTAGCCTTAGTTAACTTGTCATGTTTTTAATTGTTTAGAAAATAAATTTCTTATCTTTTATAAACCTGACTCTGTCTGAATTAATACGAAGTGTGTTTGATCGCTGAAAAAGCAAAGAATCCTAGAATCTTCTGATTAAACATCCAAACACCAAGCAGGTTGATATTCTATAATTATATAGAATATTACATCTTATTGGTCATAAGTAAAGGTAATATATTAAGCTTAAAAGCAACTATATTAACCCCCAAATTCCTACATTTAAATGTATTCTAAAATCTGAAAACAAATAAAATAATGTTTAATAAATTTTCATCTTATTTAAACCAGTGTTTCCCCTTAAGAGCTGACAAGATCTTTTATGTTTTTAACCAAAAACGTGGGAAAAGTGACATAAATATCAACCCGCATCTCTTTAAAGGTCATAAACCCTCTAAATAGGAAGTGAAAAACGTTACATGTGTAGCTTACATTCAGCAATCTTCTACTTTAGCATTTCTGCTGTAATTTACATTTACAACATCTAATTCAGTTTATTGCTATAGCGCCAAATCATGACCAGAGTCATCTCAAGGCACTTCACATAGTAAATGTTCCAATACTGGTCAGGTCCTTAACCAATCAGTAAAAGGTTTCCTGTGTAAGGATCCCAGCAGGTTGCATCGAGTCACTGACTTGAGCCAAGCTTTTTTCCAGAGACTTTCAGGAAGTCCCTAAAATGTAAAAAGACATCCGCTGAACAGTCTGTGATTGTGGTGCTGAGCGGCACTCTCGCTGGGAGCTGCAGAGCGATCAGCCCTGATCGCCGACGGCAACGGTTTTCACACGTTCACTTGCAGTTCAGCATCACTGAATGGACAAGCTGCTGATCCAACAGTGGGTGACTTCCTGCTAATATTCACACAGCCAAGTGCTATTATCCATCCATTTTTTACACTTTGGCCTGAACTGACCAGGTTTTCAGGTCCCAGTTTCAGGTTGTTTCATGTAAAATACACAAATGTAATAAATGGAATGATTTACACTACTTTTGTGAAAATATTCTTAACCTCCTCTGGGCTGCAAGGGATGTGTGGAAATGGTGCTGATGTCAGGAAAACAACCAGACAGCTTTAAATCACAGCACACATATTAGTTTTAACTGAAGCTCTTCCTCCAGAGAAAAAGCAGCAGTTTCCTCATCCCTTCAGAAGCACAGCTCCATCTCCAGGAGAACCACTAAATCCCCACAGAGCAGACGGAGTCCCTCCAGCTGTTGTCATCGTTTCCAGATGGCAAAAACAAAAACAGACAAGGAGACAGCCGCTGATGAAATGAAAAGCAACTGAGAGACGTTTCCAGCGGAGATGTGACTTTCTGAACGTCACCGCCCCGATGAAGAGGTGGGCAGAACTGAGGATACTGCAGGCATCGGCTGTTTTTTCAATTCAATTCAAAGATAATTTATTAATCCCAGAGGGAAATAAGAGTTCCAGTACACACAATTCAGAGATCAGACATACATGGGCAAGACACATGACAAGAACTGGTGACTGTGGTCATTCGCAACCCTGAGTCGCGCTACCTTAATAGAGATAAGAGGGTTACATGAGGATTGGTTCAGGTGGAGGGAAAAAAAGGCACTTCAGAGTTACCCTCCACCAGGAGGGCAGCTTTGCTCTGCAAAAAAACACCTCAGACAGATATGCACACAGACTTCAGACAACACAACATAAGTGTCCACTAGGTGGGGTGGTGGGTTTAGGTCTATCCACACTTCAGTTCTTGCAGCCACGATAGAAGCAGCACATGTCACCTCAGTCTGAACAGGGGGAGGAGCATTGAGGGTTGGAGGGTTGCAGTGACCTTGGAACTATTCGGCGGCCTTCCTGCAGTCCCGCCCAGGCTGGGATAGGAGACAGAGTTGAGTTGCCATAGCGACGGCACATTCCACATATCTTCTGAGGGGGGAGTTTTCGTTGGAGCCTTGCAGGCTCAAGGGCACCAGATTCCAATTAGAAATTATTTTTGGGGCCAGACAGATAATATCCTCTCTGTCTTACAGTTTGTTGGTCCTCAACCTCTCAAAATCCCAATAATGGACGTTAATCTATCCCAATCCGTGCTGATTCGTCCACTCTCTCCTTGATGGCATCCATCTTTTGTGCCAATGAATGAATCTCGGCCAAAGTCCCAAGCTTACGATTCATCTCGACAATTATGTGAGTCTGAATTCACAGTGCGGTGCAATCCATCTCTGAGCTCCGGGATCAGGCCAATATTCCTCGACAGCTCGTTAATTTTCCGTTAAGCCAGGTAGCCTCCAAGGCCAATGAGCAGGAAACCTGACACCAACACCACGAATATCCACACGTCTTCAAAGTCCTCCACAGACAGCTGAGATAAACAAATCAAGTTCCACTGTTTCCAGGAGTCCATGATGAGTCCAACTGGGTCTGTCGTGGAGGGGCACCCAGGAGCCCCTTCTCCCGTTCTCATTGTTGAAAAAATTTTATCAACCGCGTTGAGTGACCAACTGACGAGATCCATTTTAGTGAATTTCAGTTTCCAGTTTCCATAAAAAATGCAGAAGCAGCCGTGCACCCAGCACACACAGACAGACAAAGGCCTTGAGGATAAGATATGGAGGAGAGGAGGAAAAAAGCGTCTGAACCCTCCAAGAGCCGGAAGAACAAAAATTATTAGGCTGTGAGCCAATATTCAGTCACAGAAAAGGTCACGCTTAAGAAAATTTCACAAATGACTAAATACAACATCCCAAAATATCCTTAGACACTCTAAATACACCCTACACCAAAACCCCGGGCTAGAGTGTTTTAAACATGGTGAGTTATAGAAGACCTGCCGGTACCACTTAAACCCACCTTCCCTTCAACACCAACAGACCCACACAGGGCTCTGCACCACACCTCACCTGGCAAGGATGGGCATGTTTCATCTAAAAAGATTTAATGCAGCTGGTCTTTTTCTATTAGAGACAGACAGCAACCTTTTTATCATAAACTCAACAGTTTAAATCCATATCTCCCCCTAAATGACACCAGGCGGTGAGACTTAAGGATTCTCCTCTTACACTTTGATCCACCTGTGACAGGTGTTTCCCTGTCGCAGGGGCAGGACTGGGACCTGCAGCCTTGGTGTGCATCGGCCCTGCCGCTTTGTACAGTTTTTGTGGGCTCTGGCCATCAAGATGCCACATTTGTCCAATGGGCTTGTGCAACAGGGCAACTGGATACTGATGTAGCAGCCTGACTTAGAGTCAGGCACCATTTCAACAAAAGGAGACTAGTGAAGCGGCCGTCCCAGGTGCTCAACACGACAACAGCAGAGGCTCTTCGGCCTTGCTTCACTGAGGAAATTTAGGCATCCTTGCAAGTATTTATAATAGATTTCTGCAGCGGTACTAGGAAAGGATCTCTGATCAGGTGGTCAGAAACAGATGTCACAAACAGTCAGACCCATTTATACCAGTGAATGTTTAAACAGGAAAGAGTCTCACTGTTTGACCAAGGTTCCTTGGTTCCTTGTGTGAGAGCGATTACGTGTGCATCTAAGTGCAGCTATAGCATTAATCAAGCTAATAGCTAACCAGCGTGGGAGCATTTCTTCTTTCTTTTCATTCTAGCATTTATCGTTGCTTACACGTCCATTAGAAATGGTAAATGGTAAAATGGCCTATATTTGATATAGCGCCTTCTAGAGTCCTGGAACCTCCCCAAGGCACTTTACAACACAAATCAGTCATTCACCCATTCACACACACATTCACACCCTGGTGGGGATGAGCTACGATGTAGCCACAGCTGCCCTGGGGCGCACTGACAGAGGCGAGGCTGCTGAGCACTGGCGCCACCGGTCCCTCCGACCACCACCAGCAGGCAACGTGGGTTAAGTGTCTTGCCCAAGGACACAACGGCAGCGACAGACTGAGCGGGGCTCGAACCTGCAACCTTCCGATTACGGGGCGAGCACTTAACTCCTGTGCCACCTTTTTACTGAGCGAAGTGCGTTAGACTCCACAACAGTAGGTAGTGACACGCGGCCATTCATGCTGGCATTCCTCCGGTTAGCCAATAGCAGCACAGATGGTAAACAAACGCTGGCCTGAGTGAAACAGATGGAAAGGCACCATGGCCGAAGGAATGGATGAACACAACGCTGCAGCTTGTTGGGAACATGCTGCACTGTTTGATGGTGTCATACATGTTAAGTTGTTGGAATGATGTCAGAATCACTTCTGGAAAGGGAAGTGAAACAACGCTCACCTCAAACCCTATTGTAAATAAATAATAAGAGCAACAGTCTTATCAATATAGAGTAAATATACAAACAGAGAAGAAATAGAAGTATAATAAATGGCAGCCTAAGGTCTCCGTCCCTTCTGGTCGGCTCAAGGGTCCCAGGAACAAAGAAAAATGGATGTAAGTGAACGGAGCTATAAAAGCTGCTTTCTTACGTCTGAATCACACATGTAATTCAATTAAAACAGGGGATGAACAGTGTGCACCCTCTGTCAATCACGTGTCCTCATTTCTGTATCCCATCGAAATAATTCTCTATGCTGTTTCTAAAACTGTTTCATATTTGGACATAACCTCGTTTTAATGAGGTGTCAGAGTCATCCCTGTCCTCTAACTGAGCAGTCAGGCAGCTGTGTGCCACAGACGAAGCTTCCTCTAAACGTTTTCCTCACAAAAACAGAAGACGTGTTTTGAGAATGTTTCTCGTAGGCAAACCAGACCCCGTCACCGCCTGCTGCTGCAGGAGTGAAGAATAGCTAGGTTAACTCCAACATGTCAGCCTCCATGCATTTGTAATCAAAACATGTTAAAATAAATATAAATATCCATGTTTATTAACAGAAATCCTCTTCTTTCCACTGCAGAGCGACTGAGCTGTCAGCCCTGTAAACAGCATCGTATCTTTAATGTGCTTGTGGGTTGCTGTGATAAAACGTGCCAGACTGAAACATGCTGAGACTCTTCACCCCAAAGGGAAAACACCCAAAAGCTTAAGACACATATGATCTCTACAGCATATCTTTGTGTCTCACCATCGACACAGGCTGGTCTGGCTCGCGTTGTCCCAGCGATCTGTCCCTTCCTGCAAGCGCAGCGGGCGGTCTGACGGGCGATGGTCCTCCGGGGCTGGCTGCTGTCTCGGGCCAGAGTTACAATCTCACAGGTTCCTGCCAACAGGTGACCTGCACAGGAAAACATGAGGAGAGAACGTGACTCACCCCGTCTCTGAGCAGGTCTCCTCTGATGGAAGGTGTCTCCCCTCACACTTTTACAACTGCACATTTTAGAGCTACTGCCAATAACTCAGACAGACAGACAGACAGACAGACAGACAGACAGACAGACAGACAGACAGACAGACAGACAGACAGACAGACAGACAGACAGACAGACAGACAGACAGACAGACAGACAGACAGACAGATAGATAGATAGATAGATAGATAGATAGATAGATAGATAGATAGATAGATAGATAGATAGATAGATAGATAGATAGATAGATAGATAGATAGATAGATAGATAGATAGATAGATAGATAGATAGATAGATAGATAGATAGATAGATAGATAGATATTTTTGGTACTTTTAAAAACTCGACTCCAACTGACAGACGTAATAAATCAGGTCTTGACTGAATGCATCAGAGGCTGTAGAGGAGTAGCTGTTGGGAGGATCACAGGGGCCTAATGAAACCTCAGGAACTGGTTGCTGGGCTTAGTCACTGTGGTGATGGCAGAGCCCCGTGCATGCTGATGAACTGTCATCAATAGAGCCATGGATCAGCTTTCCACACAGAGGGCCTGGATCGCGACAGTCAGGAGGACCACAGAGAGGAGAAAAATGAAGTAGTGGCTCCCATTAAAGGAGGTCAGAGGGAGAAAAACCACAGTGATGACATCAGCAGCAACAACAACTGCAGGAGCTCTTTAAAGACGCAGACACACACGTGACAGTTCACCTACGATTTACCAGCAGCTTCAGCGAGGAGGTGTGAATGAAAAGCCTTCTGCAGACAAAAGGCACACAGAATGAATCCCTTACATCCTGTGGAGGGAAGATTTTGTCTTGCATGACCTGAACAGTCATATTAATTTAAGCCCATCTGATACGGGCTGTTAGGTCTCTGTGTGACCGGTGTCAGAGCTTGGTCCACTTCTGCAGCAGTAAGGCGAGCTCGTTCCCAGTTAGAGTTGGACTGGGACAAGGCTGCCCTTTGTCACAGATTCTGTTCATAACTTTTATGGGTTTCTAGGTGCAGCCAAGGTGGTGAGGCGATCTGTTTTAGTGGCCTCATGCCCAGAATACACCAGCTGTGAAGCACCGCAGAACAGATCGCTCACAAGATTTGCACAATGCTGAAGGAGTTCTGCTCTGTGGTGGAGTTGCTAATGCTAATGGTTAGCTTCTACTAGTCCAGATGTTCTCTGCAACAGCCTTCCCCGTCATGAGTCAAGATGGGTGAGTCCATGAATGTTTAGTGACGGTGTGAGGTAGATCTGTCAGGTGTTTCCAACCCTTGAGTTTCACCGTCTGTTTTCTATCAAAACTAATGCAGGAGATGAGTGTAGGAGACTATTTTCATGTTCCGCCCTTTCCTGCCATTACACCCAATCTGCACCCGTCAGGGAACTGCCACCCATTCTACCAGCCCAGAAGTTTATCGCAGCTCTCCACTGGCCAGTAGAGGACGCCATCCGGGCTGCCTTGCTTATCGATCCAGCACCTGCCAACGCACCCTCCGACCAGCTTTATGTGCCTTCCACCTGCCGCTCTGAAGCCCTGGCCTGGGGGCATGCATCCCGCCTGGCTGGTCACCAAGGGGAGACCCGAACCCTCCAGTTCCTACGACGTGCGCTATGGTGGCCCTCTATGGCCAAAGATGTCCAAGAATAGATGTTCCACTTGCGCCCGCTCCAAGACCCCAAACCAACCCCCGACTGGAAATCTACACCCTCTCCCAATTCCACACCGACCATGGTCCCACATCGGCCTAGACTTTGTCACGGGGTTACCTCCTGTCAACCAGCTCGAGACCATCCTAACCATCGTGGACAGATTCTCGAAGGCGGTCCACCTAGTGGCTCTTCCTTGCCTGCCCACAGCCAAGCAGATGGCCAAGATCCTCCTGGAGCAGGTCGTATGCCTCCATGGGTTTCCCCAGGACATTGTCTCGGATCGGGGACCCCAGTTTATGTCAAGATTCTGGAAGACCTTCTGTCGGCTGGTTGGTGCCAGTAGTAGTCTCTCCTCTGGCTACCACCCCCAAACTATTAGGCACACTGAGCGTGCAAATTAGCAACTTGGTTGGTACCTCCGCTGCTTTGCCTCCTCCCAACCAACCCCTTGGCCCAAATACCTCTTGTGGGCGGAGATGTCTCACAATCTCCACGTCTCCTCGGCCACTAGTCTCTCCCCGTTTGAGTCATGTCATGGATACCAGCCCCCTCTCTTCCACCACCAGGAACCTGAGACTGAGGTCCCTGCTGCCCAGACCCTGGTCCGGCATTGCCGCCTCGCCTGGGTCCGTGCTCGGGTGGCCATCAAGCAAGCTAACACAGAATACTCTCGCCAGCACAAACACCGCCACCGGACTGGGCCAACTTTTCAATCTGGCGACAAGGTATGGGTGTCTACCTGGAACATGCGCCTACCTGCTGGCTCCCGGAAGCTCGCTCCACGATTTTTGGGGCCCTACCCTGTGGAGAGGGTCATTAACCCGGTGGCGTATCGTATCCGCCTGCCCAGGCCTCTCAAAGTCCATCCCGTCTTCCATGTGTCCCAGCTAAGACCAGTACAGACTTCTCTCCTCGCTCCTCCTCCAGATCCCGAGCCTCCGCCTCGAGGGGTTGGCGAAGATGGGCTTTTCACTGTGCTGCGCCTGCTGGACCCCCATCACCGTGGCAGAAGTTGGCAGTACCTAGTGGATTGGGTGGATTACGGCCCGGAGGAACGCTCCTGGGAGCCAACAAGTGCAATCATGGACCCCTCGCTCATCTCGGACTTCTGGGCCCGTTGCCCTGGGACTTCTGGGGCCGTCCCTCCGGTGGGGGGTCCTGTTACGCTGCCCCCTTCACAACCCTCGACATCCTCCGGGGGAGGACCACACACCCACTCAGGCCAACCGAACTCCACTACCCAGCATTCCCAGCGCCAGTCTTCCGGCCCACGTCACCTGCCACATCTACATAAGGAAGTACAGCTCAACACCAAACCACTCATCGTTCTAACCGAACTGTGCTCCGAGTTCCGACCAGATCCAACCCGATCACTCAGCCCGTTCTGACCAGATCAGCCCATGCTACTCACCCTGCCGACTCAAAGTAAGTCTGCTTGTTACCTTTTGGAGCAGCCGTGCTCTCCAGTCATCATACGGTTTGACTCCTAGAACAAACCGCGTGTCAATCTGCCCGGCGTCAGTCACTCCGCGCTTGGGTTTAAAAACACGCTACATCCCGAACTCTCGCTCCGGTTCAGCTCAGCTCGAGTCAGGCCTTACAGACACCACTGGAAATTAAAATGTCTAGAAAGTACAAATTTATGATCAAAACCAACATCTAACAAGTGTCCATAGTGGCTTAAAATAAAAAAAACACTCATTTGGCCCCAACTGTTGCAGATTCAGCTTTAACCAGCCGAGAAGTGCTCTGCTCTCTCCTGGATGCAAAATCAACAGCAGCCATTCCCCGTCAGGAGCCAAGATGAGCGAGTCCATGGATGCTAAATTGAAATTATTTTGTGCTGGCTTTTCTAATCCCCGTCTACGACCTATCAGTAACTAATGCAGGAAATGCCAGTAGAAGACCATTTTCATGTCTAGATGGTGCACATGAAACTCAAAAAGAGCAAGTGAAAAACTTTTCTCAGTGAACTCGAAGAAACTCGTGAAATTGTCA